>NC_087376.1:15360010-15660010 GCF_031761385.1 Necator americanus
CGTAGCTTCCCTGACGGATGCGAATGCTGCCCATGCTGCTCTCATTCTTCTATTCAGTTCTTCCTTTAAGTCGTTTTCCATGTTCATAGAACGCCCGAGGTATATGTACGACAAAGTTTCCACGATTTGGGAGCCTTCAATTTGTACTCCTCCGTCTTCGCAGTATGCGTTCTTCACGAACTGTGTCTTCTTTCTGTTTATTCGCAGTCCTATTCTCTTCCCTGCTTCGTTCAATTCGTTGAGCATAGTTTCTGCTTCATTGGTACTGCTCAAAAGGAGAACGATGTCGTCCGCGGAACGAAGGTTCGAAAGAGATCTTCCATCAACACGTATGCCCCTTTCTTCCCAGGAAAGTGATTTCATTATTCATTGCAATGCAGCCGTAAACAGCTTTGGCGATATAGTATCGCCTTGTCGTACCCCCTTTCCAGTGGGTATGGTGATGAGAGGGCGGTGGAAAAGCTGTATCCTAGTCGTGCATCGATCGTAGCAATTATCTAATGTCCTCACATGCGACGTGTCCACACCTTGATCGACCAGCGCTGGCAGTATTGCATTCGTTTCTATGCTGTCAAAGGCTTTCTCATAGCCGACGAAGGTTAGAACAAGGGGCAGGAGGTATTCCCGGCAAACCTCTATGACCCTCGACACGGTCTGGATGTGGTCCAAGCAGCTGAATCCCTGAAGGAATCCAGCTCGTTCTTGAGGCTGGGCTTCATCCGGCGTCCTAGATATGCGCGTGAGGATGATCTTGGTCAATACTTTGTATAAAACGCTCAGCAAGCATACCGGACGGTAGTTCCGAAGGTACTATCGGTCACCTTTCTTATGGATAAGAACGATTCGCGAGGTCTTCCACTAGTCTGGGATCCTTTCTTTCTGAAGGTAGGATGTAATGTGCGCTGCTAAGATTACAAGAAGTGGATGGCCACCAACCCCAAGAAAGTATGCTGATATAAAATCAGGACCGGGAGCAGTCCCAGGTTTCATGCTCTTGATAGCGTACTCCTTTCCGAAGGGAGAATCAGTGGTGGAGCTGGGATGATCACCAGTAGGGATGATCGGGCTTGACACAGGAGTTGATGAACGGAAAAGGTTCGAGTAGAACCTCTCTGTAATGATTTCCATCTCACGACGAGAAGACGTGCGGATCCCGTCTTCGCTCAGCAAGGCTACTAGCGGAATATTATATTCGCGGAGATCCCTGCAGCACTTCTCTAGACTCGTTCTTCTTTGTGTTGCTTCCAGAATTTTCTTCTGCCTGTATTTCGAAAGATCCTCTTGAAACGCTTTTTAGCAGCTAGTGTTTGCTACTAACCGCTCATGTGCGATGCATTCGGATCTAACCTTAAAGTTCTTCTTCTTTCCAACAATTCCTTGGTGGTCTTCGAAATTCGATCCATGTTTGTCGTGCGCGGCTTCGAGGCACGCTCAGCACAGACTCGTAATCCTCTGAGTAGCATCTCGTAGTCCACGTTTGGGTCCTCCTCGATGTGCCAGTCACCTTGGGACAAGGAGTCCTCGAGTACGCAATCGTCGTAGACGACTTCTTTTCTCGTTGCCGATAGCGGATGTTCTTTTCCATCGTGTGGCTAAGTCGTATTTTCGCACGAAGGAGACGGTGATCAGAACCACTACAAAAGGATGGTACTACTGAGACGTCAAGTAGACACCACCTCCCGTTGGTGAGTATGTGGTCGATCTCCGCACGAGTCGCGCCATTGGCCGATTCCCATGTCCACCGACGATGATCTTTTTTCATCAAAAGAGAGTTCCCATGAAAGAGGCGCGCGGCGGGCAACAGCCCGGCAAGACGATTGCCATTTTCATTCCGGTCCCCTAGTCCAAATCTTCCAATCCTGTATTCCTCTTCTGTGGCCTTCCGTAGTTTTGCGTTCAAGTCTCCGACAACGAATTTGTAAGACTTCTCGTTGCGGATTACTTCCTCCAGCTCCTCGTAAAACGCGTCCAATTCGGGTTCATCAGCTGCTGATGTTGGTGAGTAGCAGTTGATGATACTCATGGATTTTTGGCGCAGAGGGCGGAGGCAAAGAATGGCCAGACGACGTGACAGGATCTCGTGAGAATCGACAAGATGGACGGCAGATGGGTGCACAACAAAGCCAACACCGCCTACATTTCGGGACGGAACCTTCTCTTCACGAATGACGAATGTACCGTCATTCGTCTGTCAAACGTCGTTTCTTCTGCATTTGGTCTCCTGCAATCACGTGAAATGTGATATGCTCTGCAGCTCCGAGAAGGGTAAGTAGGTCAGCGTCTGTGGACACTGTTCTCGCGTTGTAGATACACAGTCTGAGACAGTCTCCATGGCTAGTCATGCGTGTGTCGCCTTGGTCCAGAATCAATGACGTCCTGAGCAACCTGAGATTTGATCGCCTCTCACCGGTCGTCATACCGTCCAACGTCTGAGACGGCAGGGCCCAGTGTGCAGGGTACTGAGGCAGTGTATATGCTGGAGTGGCAAAAAGACATTTCCCCAAACTAAGCAGCCATGCCACGGCGAGCTTAGCTTTCACCACAGGTCGTCGGCCAACCTGTGGTGAAACGGAGCCACCTTGCGACATTTTGCCAAGACGGTGGTGAATCTTAGCAGTGGTTTACTTGAAGCTAGGCTTCCGATTCTGAGAAGTAGGAATGTCGGATGTGTCGAACTCCTTCTCAGCTTGGGAGACCCTGCCGGAGGACGAACCTCCGTTGTGTATCGCAGTCCGATGCCCAGTGTCACCTCCACGCCACTATGAAGCGGTAAACCGTTGTGGAGGTTCAATACATTACTGCTCTTTATTCAGGTTTATTTCGACGTTGCCTATATTTAAGAGGTATGTTTTTTTTTTGTGTAAGCTCCTGCTGCTTTCTTTTCATGCCATTATATTATTTTTATCTTCTCTCGTCTCTTCAGCGTCGTTCCTTACGTCAGTCTTTCTTTACCTCTGATTCATTACTGCTGTTTATTCAAGTTTATTGCTAAGTTGCTTACATTGAGAAGATATGTTTCTTCCATTAACTCATGTTGTTTTCTCTTCATGTGTGGTTTTCAGTTTCCGTCGTTTTTTCAGAGGCGCTCTTCGCGTCTGATGATATGATAGACTGATGTAAGGAAAGACTCTGAAGAAACGAGAGAAGATAAGAATCTAAAGCCGTGAAAAGAAAACAGCAGGAGCTTACACAAAAAAAACATACCTCTTAAATATAGGCAACGTGGAAATAAACCTGAATAAGGAGCAGTGATGTATGAAAAGTAAAGCTACATTTACGTAAAGAACGACTTTGAAGAGACGACAGAAGTTGAAATGCATGCGTGAAGAGAAACGAACTGGAGTTTGTAGGAAAAACACCTCTTTAACATAAGCAACGTAGCAGTAAGTTTGAAAAGGAGCAATAGCCTACCGAAAGTGATGCAAGACTGTTGAGAAGAACGACGTCGATGAAACGACAGAAAATGAAGCAAGGACAAACTTTACATATCCTCACAATTGCGAATAGCAAGCAGTAAAAGGCTGCTCTCCTCCAATGTGACCCGCCGCGACGCAGCCGCGTAAACCAAATCTGCTGCCGTAGTGTGTTTTAGTGGTTTATGGAGCGTAGCGGCTAGAAGTGTGGTGAAACCCTTGCTGGCACCACCCATCGCTGCAGTATGCGACGGTCCCACCTCCATTCCAACTGCTGCCTCCACCGCGCCGTTTCGAGTGCGTACGCAAATGCACCGCAACTACACTCGTGATTCATGTCGTTTTGACCCGCTTATATTTCCATGTTCAGGAAACCGATATGGCTAGAAACAATCGTAGACTGGCGGTCACACGACATTCCATCCGTATGGTATGCTTGCAGGGATTTTGTATGTCTAACAACGACTAACAAAGCAATGAACTAAAGCAAATAAATCAAAACAAAAACACGTTTAGAAGGGTTCGTGAATAATCAGAACCTTACCAGTAGAAAAATGAGTAGAGTAAGAATAGGATTCCAAAAGCAAATAAAACCAAACTCTAGGCTTCTCAAGTTTTGTATTCGATAAGAAGTAAGCTATCTGTTGAATTCTACACATCGTGGGAGCGCTAGGATGAACCGTACCCTTCCTAGGTGAACAGAGTCTACCCCACTTTCAACAGTCTACAGTGACGAGGGTCATCGATCGAATTGTTTATCTGTGCGGATGAGGTTACACAACTCAGAAAAGTTGTTTCATAGTGCTCATCAACAGAATATCTACTGATATTATATTATATACACAATATATATATAAAATTATATATTATGTTGAACTAATTAAATTAATCAGGCATTTGCTCTGAAACTCATAATCAACGACAGAATTAAGGAAATTAGCATTGTTAGTTAAGGGTTGCCAGAGTACCTTTTTTGCAGCGGTGCGATCACTTATTCGATAAGGGGCAGCGACAACATAACATGCATTTTCTCCTGAATTGTAGTAAATGAGCAAGTATGAAGACGAATGAACAACTAAGGAGCGATTATAACGAGAAATGAGCACTTACACGCATCACACATTATATATGTAAACATATATATATATATATATATATATATATAAAGTTATAAATTGTATGTACTTATATGTTATACCATTATCTGAGCGTCCGGCTAAAGCCGGACTTCAGACTTTCTGTAGTGTTTGCTTCACTCGCCTTCACCAATCAACGAAAATAATATTAATGCCGTTTTCTGTGAAATTAGACTTGTGTATCTCCAACAATCTTTCTTCCTTTTTTAAATTATAACTAAAAGTGAAATATTTCATAGTCTTCTTTCTAAACGCGTCAGTTCTACATTTGGAGAACATTCGAACTTTACCTTCAAACACTCCTTATCAATATATTATAGACAAAATTTAAAAGCATTACTCGAAATATGGGTTTTCCTCCTGTTTCCCCCAAGCAGTTATCAAACAATGATGCTTTGGCATAAAATGACGTGTGAGACAATATCCTACTGATAAAGATAACATTCTACTTCAGATCATGTAAACTGTTCGCTACTATTTAAACAGCCGTTTGCATGCATTGTCCACTTTCTGAGGAACGGATACTACCAACTTGATCATGATATATAATAACGGGCTTATTCTGTCCGCGCGCGCGCGTGTGTGTGTGTGTGTGTGTGTGTGTGTGTGTGTGTGTGTGTGTGTGTGTGTGTGTGTGTGTGTGTGTGTGTGTGTGTGTGTGTGTGTGTGTGTGTGTGTGTGTGTGTGTGTGTGTGTGTGTGTGTGTGTGTGTGTGTGTGTGTGTGTGTGTGTGTGTGTGTGTGTGTGTGTGTGTGTGTGTGTGTGTGTGTGTGTGTGTGTGTGTGTGTGTGTGTGTGTGTGTGTGTGTGTGTGTGTGTGTGTGTGTGTGTGTGTGTGTGTGTGTGTGTGTGTGTGTGTGTGTGTGTGTGTGTGTGTGTGTGTGTGTGTGTGTGTGTGTGTGTGTGTGTGTGTGTGTGTGTGTGTGTGTGTGTGTGTGTGTGTGTGTGTGTGTGTGTGTGTGTGTGTGTGTGTGTGTGTGTGTGTGTGTGTGTGTGTGTGTGTGTGTGTGTGTGTGTGTGTGTGTGTGTGTGTGTGTGTGTGTGTGTGTGTGTGTGTGTGTGTGTGTGTGTGTGTGTGTGTGTGTGTGTGTGTGTGTGTGTGTGTGTGTGTGTGTGTGTGTGTGTGTGTGTGTGTGTGTGTGTGTGTGTGTGTGTGTGTGTGTGTGTGTGTGTGTGTGTGTGTGTGTGTGTGTGTGTGTGTGTGTGTGTGTGTGTGTGTGTGTGTGTGTGTGTGTGTGTGTGTGTGTGTGTGTGTGTGTGTGTGTGTGTGTGTGTGTGTGTGTGTGTGTGTGTGTGTGTGTGAGTCACGAAATTCGAAAAGAGGCTGCGACGGATCCTCCGGCGTCGGATTGGTGCGCAGGCGCCAGATAGCTATAATATGGGTCCACTGACGTCGGATTTGTGCGCCGGCGCCAGATATCCATAAAATGGGGTACGAGGGATCGCACAGCGTCGAATTCCTGTGTGACGGTGTGGAAGTATCGCACAGTAACTTCGTGTGCATGCCGCAAAAGGTAAATGGGACGTCACTAATGTTTCATAGTCGTATCCACTTTCCGCGTTTCTTTTCACCTCTACGACTCCTCCGTTCTTCAGAAAGTGGAAACATGAATGCTTTACTGCTGCTTATATAGTAGCCAACTGTTTACATGATCTGTGGTGGAACGCTATCTTTATCAGTACGATGATGTCATTCACTTTATTTTATGTGAAATATCATCCTGTGATAACTATTGGGGGAAACAAGAGGGAAACCTATACTTTGAGTAATGATTCCAAGTCGTGTCTATATTACATTGGTATCGAAAGAAAGCTTAAAGCTGAAGTTTGTATGTTTTCCAAATGTAGAACTGACGCGTGTACAAAGAAAACTATGAATCAACCTAAATTTCCTTTTAAAAAAAGAAGAAAACGTTGCTTGAAAATCACAACTCTAATTTTGCAGAAAATGTCACTATTATTAATTTATTTTCATTAATCAGTGATGGCGAGCGGAGCGAACACCACAGAAAGTCTGAAGTCCGGCTTTAGCCGGACGTTCATACTGGTAAAGTCATAAAATTGGAAAGCAACGCGCTCAGTGACCTATGAAATGACCTACGGCTATGAAACGGCTGCAACCATTTACCTTTTACGACATGCACACAAAGTTATTGCGGGCACTGTTTCGACGCCGCGAGACTCGTCGCAACCCATTTTGTAGCTATCTGGGGCGGACGCGCAAATTCGACGCCAGTGGACCGTCGCATCCCCCTGCATTCGCATTTTTCTAACAACGTCTTCTTCTTTTTCTTAAAGGAAATTTAGGCTGAAGATTTCATGGTTTTCTTTGTAAACGAGTCAGTTCTACACTTGGAGAACACTCAAACACTTCACCTTTAAGCACTCCTTCGATTCTGCTGAGCCAGGACTGATTCATGACATCCTTGTATCTCGCACGTCGGTCCGGAAAAAGCCTGCAATCAAGTGAGGTGCAAGGGAAGCGGTTTGGTGTTGCCTCCAACAAATAAGCACCACATGTCCAATCCGGGAGAACGGATGTTCTCTCAAAAAGTCATGGGGCAAGAGGCTTGCAACCTGTCCATGAGTTTTAAAATTTTTTTGCATGTCAGTAATAGAAAAGAGTCTCTTGATTCCGGAGGAAAGCCTGGTACGGTAGCGCCAGGAAGGACGGGGTTGCAGGAGTCATCCAGCCTTCTACAAGGTCATAATTGGCGATTTTAACGCCCAAGTTTGCCCAAGAAGAACGCCGGAGGAACTTCACATCGAGACCCACGGCCTACAATGGAACAACCAGAGGGAGAGGCTCCGAGTTCATCATAACGACTAAGACCATCCATGGAAAGTCGCAATTCCCGAAGCCCTCCTCTCTACGCTGGACGTAGGAGTCACAAGATGAAGGGTACCGTAAAAATTGACTACGTCGTCAGTAAAAAGTTTTGCCTGACGCATGCTGTTGTGCCAAAGTTTTATGCAGGATTGGACCATTGCCTCCTTCAAGAAGGATTTTACTTCACTCGGAGAGGAGAGAAAGCCGCCAAGTTCAGAGGAAGAAATCCCAGAACTATCATCAACTGGGACCTCTTCGCTACGTTAGCAGGTTTTTGGGAAGATTCCGCAATGGACAACATCGACGAGGAATATGACCGGCTCGTTGAACACCTTCACGACTGCGCGAAGAAAGCTGAGAGTTCTAAAACCACCAAGAGACGCCTGTCTCTTGAAACTCTTGAACTGATACGCCAGCGTGGAGCAGCACGAGCCGCAGGGAACCAAGAACTCACGTCCGTGCTCGCAATTCTTTGCAGAGAGGCGATAAAGGAAGACCTTAAAGAGAGAAGAGCAGGAGTGCTGGCTGAAGCTGCAGAGGCGGGGAAAAGCATCCGCTATGCCTGTCGAGACTTCGCCAGTCGCAAGACGAGGATGACTGCTCTCCGGAACCCGAAGGGAAAAACCATTGTATCGAGAAGGAGGATGGAGAAAATCATCTACGACTTCTACTCTGATCTCTTCGAGGGCCATGTCCACTTGCCTCCTCACCATCTGAGGGAAGATGGACATGTCATTCCAGAGGTTCTCCCGTCCGAAATACGACATGCCATCATGTCGGTAAGAAACGTACGGCACCCGGTCCCGACAGAATAAGACCAGAACAAGTGAAGAACCTCCCGCCAGTACTCATCAACACCCTGGAGAGGCTCTTTACACGTTACCTGTCGGAATGCAAGGTTCCTAAACAGTGTAAGACCAGCGAAACCGTGTTGTTGTATAGAAAGGGAGATCCACATGACATCGGCAACTATCGCCCAATCTGCTCAATTTTATCTACGAGCTCTTCACAGGAGTTATTCTAAAAAATACAGAAAGAACATTAGATGAAGGACAGCCATGCGAGCAAGCAGGGTTTCGAAAAGGATTCAGCACGATTGACCACATTCACACTGTTTCGAAACTCATCGAGGTATCACGAGAGTACAAGATGCCGCTCTGTCTCACCTTCATCGACTTGAAGAAGGCCTTCGACTCAGTTGAGACGGAGGCGGTTGTGGAAGCATTGGACAACCAAGGCATCCCTACTCAGTACATAAAGGTACTTCGAGAGTTGTACAGTAACTTCACGACCAGAATTTCGCCGTTCTACAAGAATATCATCATTAACGTGAGTAGAGGGGTAAGACAGGTTGATAAAATCTCACCTAAAATATTCACAGCCACCCTCGAGAACGCAATCCCTGCTGCAAATCCTACCTCACGCCTCAAAGCGGCGCAGCGGTGGCCCTGGCCGTCGGGCAGCTATGGTGGCGAGACTTCGTCTCGGCAGGTTCAACCATGCCACAAAGGTGTCCGGCTAGTAGCCCGGTCCTTGGGCCAAGGCTACAGGCTAGCTAAGTGAGGAGGTAGTACGACGATTCCGGTGCCAGGCTGCTAGCTTGCTAGTGCGACAAGCCGACCGAGGACAACACCCCCGTCGCGTCATACTGCTAATGTCTACTATGTGTTCTTCAGAAGCTAGGGCGTACCCCAGAAGCGACGCGCATTGTCCTCGCCCGGGCAATGTGGCAAATATGCGAGGGCTACCGGCTAGAGGACGAAGCCGGCCAAAGAAGTTAGTCCGCCATCGCCAGCAACATCCAGTGCGCTTGGCAACACTTAACGTTGGGACGCTTACTGGAAGAAGTCGTGAACTGGCAGACAGTCTCAGAAAACGCCGTGTTGACATATGTTGCGTACAGGAGACTCGCTGGAAAGGCTCCAAGGCAAGGGAATTAGGCGATGGCTACAAGCTGATCTACCACGGCACATCAAATCGCAACGGCGTTGGTATCATATTGAACGAGTCGTTTAGAAATAGCGTCACAGCGGTGGATCGACTATCGGATCGCTTGATGGCTGTAAAAGTAGATACAGGAGAAGTGGAATTGCGAGTCGTCTCTGCTTATGCGCCACAGATGGGCTGTAGTGAAGAAGAGAAGGCGTGCTTTTGGGAAGATCTGGAGCAGTACGTCCAATCCCTGGAAAGCGAAGAAGTACTTTTAATCGGAGGAGACTTCAACGGACATGTCGGTTCCCGGAAAGACGGATTCGAGAGTTGTCATGGTGGATACGGCTATGGAGCTCGTAACGACGACGGGTTGCGAATCCTGGAGTATGCTGTTGCAAGTGACTTGATCATTGCTAACACGCAGTATCGGAAAAGAAAATCGCATTTGATCACGTACACCAGCGGCGGTCGTGAAACACAAATAGATTTCTGGATGTTACGCCGACAAGATCGCCGACTTCTGCAGGATTCAAAAGTCATCCCTACAGATCATGTCGCTGCCCAACACCATCTGCTCGTTATGGACTTGAAAATCTCCCGTCCAAGGAAGAGACATCCAAGGACTGAAACACAGCGCATCAAATGGTGGAATCTGAAGGATCGAAAGGAGGTATTTTTCGCGTCCGTGGCTCCATCTACACTTCCCCACCCTACTCGTAGTGTGGAGGAAATGTGGTTGTCTACTTCCAGCGTTATACGCTTGACCGCGGAAAACACTCTGGGAAAGACGACTCTAGGTAAGCCAAAGGTACAAAAGGCTACGTGGTTTTGGAACGAGGAAGTTCAGGCGGCAATTCGTGAGAAGAAGTCCAAGTATAAGCTCTGGTGGAGGACGCGTCAGCCGGAAGATCGGGGTGCTTACCTAGCGGCGAAGAGGGAGGCTAAGAAGGCAGTCTCCAAGGCGAAGTCGGACCGCTACAAGGCTGTGTACGACATGCTTGATACCAGAGAAGGCGAGCGGGCAGTGTATCGTTTAGCCAGAGCACGTCATCGCTCAACGTTGGATATGGAGCACACCAAGATCGTTAAGGGAGCTGATGGAGCCGTTCTGCGCCGCTCTGGTCAGATCCTGGAGAGGTGGCGAGAGTACTACAATCACTTGTGTAACGAAGAGTTCTGTCATCCTCCCATCCCAACCGTTCCCAGCGTCGAGGGTCCTGTTCTACCAATTACTGCCGTCGAAGTCAGTGCTGCCCTCGCAAAAATGAAGTCGAACAAGGCAACCGGTCCTGATGACATACCTGTTGATATCTGGAAGCTGCTAGGAGATCGAGGGTCCATGTGGCTCGCAACTCTATTTAACAAGATCGTTGCAGAAGGACGGACTCCAGACGTTTGGCAAACTTCCGTGACCGTGCCTGTCTGGAAAGGGAAAGGAGACATTGCTGACTGCACCTCGTACAGGCCTATACGACTGCTCTGCCATACGATGAAGATTTTTGAGCGTGTCCTGGAAGCTCGTCTGAGGAAAATTGTTAGCGTTTCACTCAACCAGTGCGGTTTTGTGAAGGACTGCAGCACTATAGATGCTATCCATGCTGTCCGAATCCTCCTGGAGAAACATCGAGAGAAGAACCGCAGTGTGCATCTTGCTTTTCTCGATCTCGAGAAAGCTTTCGACCGTGTCCCACATGAGCTGTTATGGATGTCCATGAGGTCGCATAGAGTACCAGAAGAATATGTGAGGTGGACGAAGCTGCTTTATGCGAAGCCTACCAGCGTTGTACGATGTGCTGTTGGAACAAGCAGGCCATTCCCTGTACGAGTAGGGGTTCATCAGGGTTCATCCCTCTCACCTCTGCTGTTCATACTGTGCATGGACACGATAACGAAGGAAATCCAGAAGCAGCATCCGTGGACTCTACTCTTTGCCGACGATGTCATGCTCGCGTCGGAGTCTCGAGATGATCTTCAGAAACAAGTGCAGTCTTGGAAGGATCAGCTGCAGCAATATGGATTGCGCCTCAACACATCAAAAACTGAGTACATGGAGTGCGGACCAAGGATAGAGGATGGTTCAATTCGTGTTGATGGCACCGAATTAAACAAGGTGAACTGCTTCAAGTACCTTGGATCCAAAGTGACTTCCACAGGCGACATTGATCAAGAAGGTCGAGCACGTGTTAATGCTGCATGGATGAAATGGAAAATGGCAACAGGGGTACTGTGCGACAAGAAAGTCCCTGTTCGACTGAAGTCGAAGATCTACAGGACGGTAGTGCGTCCTGTTGCCCTTTACGGATGCGAGTGCTGGCCGACAACGAAAGCCTTGGAAAGAGTGCTGCACGCTATGGAGATGCGGATGTTGAGGTGGACGATAGGTGTGACGCTAAAAGAGAAAGTATCCAACGACACTGTGCGCTCCATCTTCGGTGTCGTCCCGATAACTGAGAAGATGAAGGAGGCGCGACTGAGATGGTTTGGTCACGTATTGCGGCGGGGGGAAGATTCTGTTGCCAAAACCGCTCTGAAGCTCGACGTTTCAGGAGTGAGGCCGCGCGGGAGGCCAAAGATTCGCTGGTTAGACCGTGTGAAGCTGGATATGATAGATGCACGTTTGTGTACGGCTGATGCAATGGATAGAACCAAATGGAAGACAAGAAGCAGAAAAGCGGACCCTGCAACAACGCGGGACAAACGCTAGGAAGAAGAAGAAGAAGAAGACCCTCGAGAACGCAATCCGAATGCTGGAATGAGACTACATGGGAGTGAAGGTTGATGTTCGTACACCGTTATCAGAACGATGACATTGTTCTGATAACATCTCGCATCAACGAAGCTGAACGAATGCTAATCAATTTCGACGAAGCATGTGGATGCATCGGTCTTGAGCTGAATCTGCAAAAGACGATGTTCATGCGCAACGCATGGGTCTCGGATACCCTATTCGCGCTCAACGGAACGAACATATCCGAATGCACCAGCTACGTTCATCTGGGTCAGAAATTTATTTATTTATTTATTCACATACACCAATGGTGCACCAGAAAAGAAAGATAAAAAAAAAACAAATGGAACACACTTCGTCTGAGTCAGAGAATCTTAGGAGCAAAAAGAAACTACATACTCTACTGAAACCGGAACCCAATTTATTGCCAGAAAAGACTAGCGCTGTCTTTTTCTGCGGCGGATTACCAGTACTACATGTCAAATTGAACATGATGAACGACCTGACACCCGAGCTGGGCAGGTCAGCGATCGAAGATTAGAGACGCCGCCGCGTTTGCCAACGAAAGTAAAATAAGGTGTGCCGGACACGTGATGCCCTTTAACGACAACCGTTGGACCAGAGCCGTGAGCGACTGAGTTCCCCGCGATTTTAAGCGCACTACAGGAAAACCGCCGACCCGATGGTCAGATTTCTTCACGAATTCCTTCAAGCCCGCTCTACTCTGTTCTTCAGCTGGTAGCCCACAAGCAGGCGACTCGAGTGGAGCACAAGAGAATGAAAAACAGTGCTATCCGCTAGATCGATAAGCCAACTCAATTTTGGTTGTTCGTAGCTGATCGAGGGGTCGGTTGACGATCAATGGGCTCCCTTGAGGCGCAAACAATTCGACTTGCTGCAAGCAATATTTTGAACAGTATTTATTTTGTGCCCCTGCTTTTCATGATCGAGCCTCTTCTATGCCAATGACGGATAAATATATATATATATTATATTATATATATTATATATATGTGACTTACTTGACTTAATCGCCGGGCTGATGTCATCGCCTGAGGCGATTGCCCGCATCTTCGCCGACGTGTGCCGTCCTTCAACATAGCTCTGCCCAACCTTCTCGATCTTCCGCGAGAGCTCCTTTCTCAACCCATTCGTCGCTATTCTATATTCTGCGAAACCTTACGTCTCGTCTGAAATGCCCACCCACGCCGAGTGTTCTTAAGTATTCTTTCACTATTTCAGCCCAGAACTTCCATTTTCTATCAGGTGACCTTTTTCAATTTGAACTCGACGAACTCCACAGAAGTCGTGAATAAGGCGTTCTGCTGGTCTCCTTAATATGTGATAAAGAAGTGAAGACGACTTTCTGTGACCAATTTCGATAGCGGTGTAGGATGTTGATAGTATCCACGCGTCAATCGCCGGTACACCTCATCGATTTTCGCATAAAGATCTTCATTGTGGAATATCATAGGCCAAAAGTAGCCAAGCAAAAGTGGTTTGGACACAGACCAGATACTCCGACTCGGTCGGTGGTTCCTGGTTAACCGTATATGTGCAGGTCTATGAATGTGCTCGAGTTCAGGAGCTGATGATGCTTGGCGGGCCAGTAAGGTTTTGAAGCAATCCTTTTGAAATGAAAGAGTTGCTTCACCGAAAACCACTCCATTCGCAGTGTTGAGGACTGGAGAACATCTTTTCATGTTGCCGCTGTACTGTTTTAGTAAAGCATAGGCTTTCTGCGGGTTCTTGTCCTCCGACACCTTTTCGAACTACTTCGTGTTTGAACATTCACTCGATATCGCGATTTTGTTGCAGTTGACGACACAACTTCGTTCTCAGACGCTTTTCTTGGTTAGAATCGCTAGTGCTGCGGGCGACACATAAAGAATTGTTCGCGGACTTTGTTTCCGCGGATGCAAAGGCAAACTTTTTCTGCGGCAATAGAACCGTTTCCCTTGCAACATCCTGGATGCGCTTTGTAAAGGAATCCGCATCGCAGAGCTTCTTCCTGGTCCATACTCCAACATGAGTAGACACACGTTGGCGGAAATTCGTTGTGCATTCTTCTTCTTTCAGACCTGCCATGTCGATTTTCGGTTGAGAAAGTACTCCTCTGTTCCTCTTGTGGAATCGTATGTTATTGAAAAGAACTGGACGGTGGTCAGAATCAAATGCAATGTCTCAAACAACCCTAGATTTTCGGATATCTGACTGAGGAATGTTCCTGGTCACAAAGCAGTCGAGTTGAAGTCTGAGAGTCCTCACCTTCCGCTTACGCTGCTCTTCAGGCGTCAAAAGGGTTGACCCTTGCTACGTAAGCTGATGGCGTCGATGATTCCTCTTAAAAGTGGAAACGACGATGAGGTTCGTCTGTTCAAATAAGTCGACGAGATTGTCGGCGCGCGCTCTGCTGGATAATACCATTCTCTTAGGACATTACATTATTGTCGCATCTTCGCATTTGCGTCAATTCCGACAATGACCACTCGCTGACTGGGTATTTCAGACATCGGCGCATTGAATTCATCATAGAAGACGCCCTTACTGTTGTCCTCAAATGGTTTCCGTAGGTGCGAGAGCACTTACGTTCTAGAGCTTATGTCATCTGCGATCCCGCAGTCGTACAAAGACGCATCTAGTTGAGCCAAATTCCTGCACCAGGTTGTTATAATCGTTCCTCACAGCTATCGTACAGCCACCTATTTTCCTTTCATCAGCACCACCGCATTATGTTGTGCTATTTTCGATGCTGATGACGGGCCGATCTCTGCTCCATGTTTCCTGCTGCGCAGCAAACCACACACAGAGGTATTGTAAAAGCCTGGACAGGGCGGTCTGTTGGAGTTCACTCGATAGCGTTCGGCAGTTCAGCATGACGAAACGAATGGTTGTTGGTAAACATTCCACGCTCCCTTTAGACAGTTCACCTTTCAAGTTATGGGCTTTGGCAATGCTCCTTATATAGGTTATATGGCTCGTATATTCCCAATGCATACACTTACACGCCTAATTGCGTTTAAAAAAAAGCAGGGCCACCACGAGCAGGTAGCAATGAAACTTGTGTACGTGGCTCCTTAACCTTATATATTACGCCCATCTGTATGCAGTTGTCTATTTTTCAAGGACAAATGACAAATCTTTCAGTATTTTTCGTATAATCTGTTCCTAACAAACTGGCTTTTGATGTTCTCATAAGAAATATTTGCCATGATCACGTCATCTTCTAATTGTGCAATGAACAATGTTACGTTGAACTGACACTGACTGACACTGACACTGTCAGAAATGAAGGAAAGACAAAGGGAAAGTTTGTTTTCACGTGGAACATTGTCATTTATAGTGCGGACGTACTGTACGGCCATTAATACATGGCATTTTTAAAACTAGATTCGTGAATTTTCGTGATTCATACCGTTCTTTGTTGTCAGTGGCAGTTTTGAAGATATTACGAATCATTGTGTGCTTAACTGCAGTCGGATGTGCAGATTTGGCACGATTTTTCTCGCGGATTTTTCTCGCGACGTCGGATTGTTGCGTCGGCATCAGAAAGCTATAAAATGGTGCGGAACGAGTCCCACGGCCTAGGATTGGTACACCGGCGTAGCAAAATAGTAAATTGGGTTGGGATGGATCCATTTGCGTGTAGGGCTGCCCTCAGAGTTAAAAGCCGCGCGGGCGGCGCCGCACGCACGGCTCTGCCCTTGATGGTTGTAGAGTGTTCACAAACGCGCGCTCAATAACCACCGGAATGCAGACTGCACGCGTGGCTGTGAACTCTGCCGGGAGCCTGATTGGTGTTGTCTTGTGCAGTAGTATCGCGCAGTTAATTCATGTGAATTTGGGAAAGAGTAAATGGGACATTGTGAACCATCTCATAGTCATGGCCATTGCACGTGTTGCGTTTCATCTCTATGACTCCTCCGCGTATTTTTTTCTTTGCACGTTTGGCTCAGTTTGGTAATATTTTTCCTTCACATACTGGAGACAGACATGCAAACGGCAACAGTTTACGTCATCTGACCTGAAAAGTTATCTTTATCAGTAGGATAATGACATTCACGTCATTTCATGGTATCACATCATTGTGTGGTAATTGCTGAGAAAAAAGCAGGGCACTCGTGCTTTAAAGGCATCAACCCAGGAATCTGAGGTGATCTCAGGTGGAGTATTCTTATACGGGATAGTAGATTATCGAGAGAAGGGTGATTTCGTCCATTTCTTCCTAATTGCCGCAAAAAAAAAACACTCAGGAAGATCCCACGCGTGCACAAGACGCTCCAGTCGAACTCGTTATAGAAAATAGCGCACCTGAACGCTCGAAGCAGTATCTTCCAGGCCGTTTTTTACGGCAATTAGGAAGAAATGGACGGAATCACCCCTCTCCATAATCTACGATCCCGTATACGAATACTCCACCTGAAATCCATACCATCTCAGATTCGTGGGGTGATGCCTCCAAGTAATGTTTTCAAGAAGTGGTGGTTTTGAAGAAAAATTTTGAAAAAATAAAGGAAATTGAAATCTATGTACAATCAAATTTGAAAGTTCTCCAAATGTAGAAGTGACGCGTTTTGGAAGAAAATTTTAAAAAATTTCACATATGAAATTTGCCTAATTTTTTTGAGGAAAAAACTGAAAAAAAGCATTGGTAAAAATAAACTATTCTGATTTTACAGAAAATGTCACTACTGTTAATTTTTGACTGGTGAAGGCGAGAGAAGCGAGTACTACAAAAAGTCCGGAGTCCGGCTTTAGCCAGACGTCCAGAATGGTGGAATATATACTTGAGTATTAGAAAAAACTGAAGATTATTTCCTAAGAGAACGAATTGTGCGATATTATCCGTTCCGCTCGAAAAGTGCCAATCACCATCTAAAGCGACATCACTAATCATTAGTGCAAGATTTAAGCTTCCCTGTGAAAGCTTGCGTGAGAAAAATGAATTGGATAAAACGTAGCAACTTTAATAATATAGCATCCACGTTAAAAAATCACCATCGTGTGGTATGCTCGTGTAATACTGGAAGCTGTCTAAAGCACTACAGAAACCAGCTTGTTGTATATTAAATCGTAAAAACAGCACATGTAGAGGTTGGAGCGTTTCATCCCCACCTGAAAGTAATGATAGAGGAACACATTGACCTTTCAATCTATTCACTAAACATACTACTATACACATGGTAGCCCCTAACTTTTATCCTTAATACACAAATACAATTAGAGAGGTTTAAGGTATAAGTGGGCAATTATGGGCAACCTCGTCCACTTGGCTGTTCCTTCGGGCGCCTTATTTGATGCATCGCTACCGCTAAGATAGATTCAACCGTTCTGCGTTGTGTGCAGCTACTCCTGCACCAATCACTCTGGCACCACTTACGCCTGCAAGCGCTTAGGCTTGGGTCGTCTCGCTGAGAGCTTTGAGTCCTCTCGACCACTATGGGTTTGGCTACAACCGTGCTCACTTCCGAAAAACACCTTTGGAGGTGCTATCGTCTCGATCGCACTGTGCTAGTGCCTTGGGCCTTGCCCTCAAGTCGAACGAGATGTGCAATCACCCAACGTCGAACAACAGCTCTCTGCAATGAGGTGTCGTACTGGACTAGACGTACTGACGACTCCTCCTGACTCTCAGTGAGTTCTTCATATGGAGGAATTTCCCGCGTGATATCATGTGGTTGCCGCGCACGTGACTGGCGCGCACATGACCGCGCACTACAATCCGATTTAGGTGAACAGTCTCGTTTTGTCGTTTTTCTGTGCCGTACTATTTGTTTCTGTTTTAGTGACAACATTTGCAGAAAATACTGGTTTGTGATTTTTTGTCATTCTCAGCTTCACTTTCAAAAAAAAAGTATATAGAATAGGAAGTACAGTACAAGTCAACATCAAATAACAATGACAAACTCTACAAGAATTCATTAAAACGACTATCCATAATGCAGCATCATCTCTTAAACTTCTATTTCCTCTAAGCTACACAAAACCATTTTCTTTCGCTCGAAATAAATAGCCTAGAGTCGTAGCCAATATTGATGCTCGCTTCTGAGATGTCACGCACTATGGATAGAGTACTCTTATTGATACACCCACAAAGAAACGTTGAAGCTAAATCAATTCCAGGAAATAGAAGCTGGTAGAACACAAAAGCAAAAAACAAAGAAACAGGATATCCTCCTTATTATTGGGACCAGCCTTTAAATCCATACGGAACAAAGAGCAGAGTCCTTCCATATAAACATTACAAAACACAAAGTCTAGTTTGGATTTGGAGTAACACGAGCAGTTTGTTGTATTGCTGCAGCGACAGACATATCCAGCTAGATTTACTCATAGCTGCTTTTAGTCACTAACGATAACACTACGATTTTCTCTTCAAAAGCTTTGCGGCCGCCCATAGCGTTGTTTTCAATGAAAAAAAATGCAGAGACTGCAAAAAAAAGCATTCATTAATGTAAGATAACATATACATAACGGAAATAAGCTCGGCGTTTGTCCTCAGTGCGCAACAGGAATCTTTAAAAATCACGACATCAAACATATCCGAATAAAGCGCTCAGGAAACCAAGTAATATCATCCTCGTAGCAAAACATGTGGGGAAAAATGTAGCTGGGGTGGGGGGGAGGGAGGGGCACTCGGTGGCGCCCTTATTTCTCGACGCTCTAACTTTTTTCTCCTAGTTTACATGTCATAGATCCTCTAAGACTAATGCTTAGCCTTTAGAGCTGCGATTGATTTAAGTATTTCCTTCGAGAAATAAGGGCATCACTGAGTTCCTCCTCCTCCCCTTCCCAGCTACATCTTACCCAAACATGTATTGGTTGAGAAGATACAGTAAACGAAAGAGTTAGCAAATAAACACACAATAAGGAGTACAAAAGATTTGCCTGCTAATGCTCACGAAGAATAAAACTGAAAATGTCTATATCTAGTGAGGACGGAGGGACAGAGTTCTGAAAACAACTGATATGGCTTCCCGCAATACCGGCAGAGGCTAGAACTTCCTGGCATGTGAAGAACATGTAGAAAAGCTTAACAGTTTTGAAAGAAAATCCCCGCAAAAAATAAGGAACATAGCTGCAAAATTCGTAGTAGGTTTGGGACATTTCTGGAATATCTGTGGAGATGGGTACATTAAATACAAAAAGATCTCAGAGAATATTGACACTGAGAATGTTTTGATTCTTACTCATTTACGCCCGAGTACAAATGTTTGCCTACTAACCTTTAAAGTAGCTTCCGCAGTAGTGGGTATTGACGCACGAGGTTCAGTAGGTGGAGAGTCCATTCTTTGCCTTGAAACTTATATTCAAATAAACGAACAGAAAAGTATATAAAACACTGACAAGAATTAAAGCACAAAATCGTAAGAGGCCGTTCGATCTCAGCATAGAATCAAGACCAACCTTGACCTAAATACGTGGAGGTGATTGGGACTCGCTAGCCAGTATGTAATAAGAGATGAAGGGATGGAGGAATAAATTTAGATGGATTCATATGAGTGGTAAGATCGAACAACTAAACGAGATGGAAAAAGACAATGTATCTAATTGGTGACGGAGTGGAAGGTGAATATGAGACAACAAATAATCACTCCGAACACGTTGAACGTCGTCCAAATGCAATAGTGACGCAATACTGCGATGACTGCAAAGATGATGATAACGTTTCTGTCAGCTGATAGGTGAGATACACAATCTTTTATCCTTACAAATCAAAACACAAAAATCAGCTGGTTGGTCAATGCAGAATCTCGCGTGCATTAGAACCCGTTATAGTATTTAATTGAAACAAACAATAATGACTGTGCACAAACATCAAATTACTTCATAAGGACAAAATATAGTAGCCACGATCGACGACACAACATCGCCCAGAGCCCAAACAAAGCTGAGTAGGATATGCGCAAACAAATTTTGTTTGTAGTAACTCGAGCCGATATCTGGTGTGTGCGGTAGTTAATTTGCAACTCTCCTTCACCGTTAAGGGTGAATCGCAACGTAAACCCTTCTCTTTCTAATTGACGCTTCATCTCCCCTCTTAGCCGCCAAGATTGAGAGCTAATCGCGCTCATGGAGCCGAGGGGTGTCGTCCTTCAACATAGCTCTGCTCAATCTTCTCGATCTACAGTTCGCACACAATCCATCCATTCGTCATTGTTCCATAGCTTGCGAGACTTGGTGTCCCGCCTACAGACTTACACATACACTGCCTACATACGTACGGTTTTACAGAGCGACCCAGGTACCTTCAGGTCGACCATTTCTAGCAGTTAGGCGTTCGAAACGGAATGTTGTTATCAAAGATTCCTCGCACTCTCTAAGTATTTGACCTATTTGGGCTGGGCTTTGGCAGTGTGCTGTTCAACAGCACCTTTTTACAATATCTGGATAACCTCTGTCACACAACTGTGGACGTCGCGAATGCCCAGCGCGTATACTCAAACGTGTGATTGCATTTGATAGAAGCGACGCAACTGTTAGCAGGTAGCAATCAGACTCTCATATGCGGCTCCGAGGTCATCATAAATGACTATCATCGCTGAGATGATAAACGATGATGATGTGTAGTGCCTTTTGTATAGTAGGGTGCAAACGACATGAAGCAGTGCGCAGTTGCTTAAGAGTGGAACGTAGCGGTTAGGATCGAGTGGAACCAATACTAGCGCCTCTCATCGCTGCAGCTCGCAATGCTCCCACCTCGATCCCAACCGTTATCTCCACCGCGTTGCTTGGAGCGCAGCCGCTTACGCAATTGCACTGTGCTTCATGTCGTTTTGACGCGACTATAGATGGTGGTTCAGTGCAATTCTTTATCAGTGATAGGGCCTTTAGTCCGAATTACAATGGAGTAGTGGTAGACACCAGGACGAATACGGACAGTAACTGAGGTCAGCTGGCATGCTGCTTCCTCTATACAGCACAGCAGCACGACAGCAAGAATACACTGAGATCAGGTGATGCGCTGCTTCTTTACTACAGTAGTATAACGGAAATATCTTTGATACAATGAGATTACGAGGATAAGGAGAAACGGTAGAGGTTTGCCGGCTATTGTCGAATACTCCCGCCAATCCATGTATGGTAAGCGGGCAGTAATAATAAGGAAACAACAAGAATGAAACAACTATACGGGAATAATAAAGGAAGAGTAATAAATGTAAAGAAAGAGTGTGTGTTACGTATTTCTCATGGCAATGGTGTTGCGTAGTTTCGTAGATGACTGATCCTTGCGTTTATCACACCGATTGTGGATTTGTTGCTTGTTGCTTGCTCTGGCGGCAAGGAGGCGAAATGAGTGAAAAGTAATAGAAGAGCAGTTGAATAATAGTCGTAGAACAAATTGAATATGCAAGATGACAACTAGTTGAGTATAAAAATACTCCAGAATTTTATTCTTCTGAAGGGCGAAATATCAGAACGGGCTCTTCCTTCTACGATTTCTTCAAGTTTTAGATTTTAAAACTGCATTTTGGTGTTTTATTCTAAATGTCTCTGAATTTGATGTTGCAAATATGTTGGTAAAAATTGTAGGCCGGTTTGGCTAGAATTGTAAATAGGCGACAAAGTCAAACCAAAAAATGCTTAAAACTCACTTGCACAGCCATCAGCGTGGTCTGTATGACCTCCGAGCTTAGGCTTATTTGGCCTAGTGACTGCAGTTCTAGTCGCCGCATCTTTCTGGATTGCGCATTTTGGCGGAGCGATTTGGAGCGCATAAAGTTATGTACCCGCAGCCTCAGTGACAACCTATCCTTAGGGGAAATGGCTGGCAACGGCTATCGTCAAATGCGCTGCGCAGCAGTTAATAGCGTCAGCAGAGCATTGCGCTGCGTTTGCCCTATGCCCTGCCCATCACATTGTTCATCTTCGGCCCTCATCGTCTAATGAGGTGCTAAACATGCTTCACAGGAGCACGCTATTTCTGGTATTGCTTCTGTACGGGGTATCGACAGTCTACGTATACAGATACATCGGACGATTGCACACGAAATCCTAAAAGTAGAAAATAATGGTGCTTTATTTCTGTAACACAAACAAATCGAAAAATCACAAACTTTTACAAACTATTGCAGTATCATACGTGCACTAGATACTCTGTATAAATACAAATATATCTATATGCTCTATATGGTTTTTTCAATCACAAATCTACGTCTTCCAACGACCAGCTTCTCGTTTTTAACTTTTATTTTGGAACGTTTTCAGCTTCGTTTATCTTTTCTGACGTTGTTTTGTTCTTGAAAAATGTTCTACGCGTTTGCTTCATTTTTACCATTTTCATTTTCTGTTTTTTTTTTCACTTTTTACGTTGCTACGTTGCTGCCTTTTTGTTCTTTGAATCCTCTTAGAGGGCAACTCTACCAAGTAATTGCAGTATAAACACTGCACATAGTCTCAGTGATGTGGTGATGGATGGGCGTGGCTTAGTGATCAGAACTAGCGTAAGATACTCTGGCCTACCTCTTCTGCAGGCACTTATTCGGCTGCAGATAATCGGCTTCGGGTACCCAACGACCGCCCCCCTCCCCCAACGATTTGGCCAAAATTGTAAATTGTCGACAAATTCCAATCGAAAAATGCCTAAACCTCCTCTGCACAACCACCAGGATGGATCTGTTGAATCATTCCTAGGAACCGCATCCCATTTTCGTCCTTTCATTCCTGGATTTCCTATTATCGCCACTCCGCTCAACAACCCTTAAATCAAAAATGCTCCATTCTCATGAACAGGTGAACAGGAACAAGCGTTTTGACCCTAAAAAGTCTTTCAGTTGGTGCACTAGTTCTAGTACCGCCTAAACTAGGACCCCAACATTTCACTTATCCCATCCACCATCGGTATAGGCACTTGCTTTTTGCAAGTTAGTCACGACATTTTTATAGCACATCCAACTGCACATTGCAGCTACCCACCTACTAAATATGAGAAAAATTATGCAGTGATAGAACATTAAGCGTTAGCTATTGTATTTATTCTCACGCACTTTCATCCATACATAGCCAACGCAAAAATCACTCTGGTTACCGACCATGCTCCACTAAAATCTTTAGTGCATCGATCTGACCTTGTAGGAGGTCTCGCTGAATATCAAGTAACAATGCACGCGTACGATACTAAAATTGAATATCTTGCAGGGAAACAAAACATCCCATATGACTTTCTTGGCCGATATCTACTAGCACACACGAACTCTATGCAGCTGAATTCCTCCCCTTCCTTGAGGAAATTAAACAATCCCAAATCTTTTCTAAATACAACGACTTGATTCAATTTCTCAAAGGAAATTTAGAGGAGCCCCCAACGAATTTCATGACAAAATGGTCAACTACTACCTCTTCAACGATTGTCTACACCACACATCCAATAAAACACCTCAGTTAATCACATCTGACCAAAATCTACAAACGAAAATAACTTGTATTCGAAGACTTGAGATTCGCACTGGACAGTTGCCCAGGCATTAATGTGAGTTATGCACGAGACTTTAACTTGTGCTCCTTCAAGGCAATTATAGCAGCCTTTTATTTCTTCAAATGTTATATCACAAGATTGTTCTATGATATAATGTGCGCTGTTGAACATAAGGCTTGACTCGAGAACAATAGTGGTTTCGTGTTGGAGAGTATAGGCGTTGATATTTCCTTCTTCTAACCTTATTTCTGTGAATGGGGTTTTAATGGGAAGTATTTGTGATCTCTTTACGCAGGTTACTAATAGAACCTAGTGGGCACTTGCATCCTCTAGGAGCCTTTAGATTTTCACAAGTACAAACCATGTGATTTTCGCATTTTGAAAATTCTTCTTTCGCTTGGATATATGACTCGTATTCCACAGGAAGACTAAAATCATTTGGCAACATTAGTGCCTCGTTTTCGGAAACAGCGAATCTTCTGTCCATTAGAGGAAAATGTGGTTTTTGAATTGAAACTGCGGTAATCGATAGCTCATCGTACTTGTGAGTGACATAGGGTGTCAGAATTATCGATTGTCTTTTCCTCTGTTATACATCGTTATTTCAATGTCAACCTGCACTGTTGGCGTCCACTCCATGTAGAGCACTATTTCAAACACTAACTTACTTGGTACTTGTGCCAGACGCAAGAATGAGCATACTGGCATCGGGAGAAGACATCCGCAGACAGTACCGCCGCATGTTTCTTCACATGCAATGTATCCTGGATACTTTGAGGCCATATCTAATTCTGGAATAGTATTATTATTATTGTAGTATTTAAGTGGTTGATTTGAATACAGATTTCTGAGTGAATTCTGTTAAAGAATATTTCTTGTCTAAATTCTAATAGACATTTGCTCCTTGACGCGCAGACCATTTCTGCGGTGTGCCTTGTGTAACCATGTTGACAAACGAATGTAGCACTTTCGAATGCTAAAGTGAACAAAGTGACGACTATTAAAGTGTTTGCAATTAGTGGAGATGGTTTGAACGTACTCAGTTCGCACTCAACTTGTACATTAGTTCTTCTCTGCCTTTGTTTTCGGCATTTGCGTATGGACCATGCCATACCAATCATTGTTACGAGAATAGAGTACAAGATTATGAATACAGTAAGAATGGCGCCAAATGGCCAACAATGTGGATTTTCTAAGAGTGCTTTACTCAAGATTGTTGAAGATGCCGCGCAAAATTCGTGACGCTCACATTTTTCGATCATTGCTATTACTTCGTTTCTCAAGTAGAAACGTATTTCTACCGTTACAGGATTGTCCAATGGTGGAACAGGAAGAGTATACCTAATTTCTTCCGTAACATTTTTGAATGACTTGCATTCATGATCAAAGCACAATTCGAATTGTCCTCTAGGAGGTATTATAAACGTGATATCTTCATTACAAATAATACTGTTGTTTGGTTGCGCATCAATAGGGTTGATTAGAAATAACGATAACATTGCCGTTATTAGGCAGGATACTGTTGATCGAGCAGACGTAGGGGTCATCGATCTGTCGAGGTCTGTTTCGAATTCTCGAATGACGTCTAAAGCGCGAGATTTGGAGATTCTGGCTAGATGATTTCTAGATTGGGTTGTTGTTGGGATATGAATATCATTATCCATGATCTCAGAGCTTCGTTCAATTGATTGTTGGTTGTCAGGCTCTGAACGAATCTCTAGAGGGTATATTTCATTAACTGGTCTCTGCAAAATTTTGCAGCTAGGCATTAGAACTTTAGCGAACCTTATCATGCCGTTTGCGCTTCGAACTAAATCTTCTATTTTACCGTATACTCATTGTCCTCTGGGCAGTAAACCCTGTTCAACCAAAACAATTTCGCCGACTTGTGGGATTTTACTCACATGACGTTTCTGATTCAATTGACATCTATGGCTGTCACGTAAAATAGTAAGATATTCAGTGTTCCATTTCTCCCAGAACTTTGTTGCAAAGTTTTCTGAAGATGCAAGCGCTTCGTAAGCTTGAGCAGCTGCCTGTATCAACTCTGGCTCAAATGTGGGATCGTTTCTGAAGTTGGACATTTCAGAGTTTAGAATTGAGAATTTGAAATTTCCTTGCAGAAAATCAATAGGTCTGAGTGGAATTTCAGAGAGATCAGTTGCTGTGAGTTTTGTGAGTGGACGTGTATTTATAATTGCCTCTATACGAGTGAGTACAGTAGCCATCTGTTCAAATGACAGTTTCTTTCTTCCAACTGACTTTTGAAAACTTCTTTTCACAGATCCAACAAGCCTCTTCCATACACCACCCATCCATGGAGATGCTGGTGGGTTAAAAATCCATTTAATGCCTTCCGAAGCACAGTAATTCATTATTGGATTCTCTGTTGTTTCATCACTTTCGAACAACTTTTCGATTATTTTCTGACCAAGTTTGGAATTTGATCCACAGTCTGTTCTCATTAAAAGGGGTACACCTCTACGCGATACAAATCGAATAAAACTATTGAGAAACGCCCTTATAGTGAGGCTTTCTACCACTTCTAAATGGATTGCTCTGATTGCAAGACAGGTGTAGAGACATATATACATCCTTTCATTCCTGTTGGATAGAAATGATCCCATAAAATCGCATCCTACGTTTTGAATTGGTTTGCTTATTGTCACTCTATCTGATGGTAGTGGTGGTATCTCTGGAGCTCCAAAAGGCCATCTACCTTGGCATCTCTTACAAATAGTACAATCTTTTATGTACTTCTTAATTGCTCTTGATGGCTGCGGAATCCAATATTTTTGTCTAGCCAGAGACAGTATGTGATCTTTGCCACAGTGAGCATTGTTGCAATGCAAGTCTATAATAATGAGTCTAGCAAGGTCAGAGTCATTATCGATATAAATAGGCATTTTTGTATCTAAAGGTAGATTTGCATTTCGAATTCTTGATTTGTATCTTATGATTCCATTTTCATCTCTTATGATTATTTGGTTTGGAAACCGTTTTTACAGTTTTCTCATGTTGACATTCCTATGAAATGATGCTATGATTAATTTCTCACTTAAGCGCATCTCTTCGCAATCAATTAGCGAGTCCGGGTCAAAGCGCGACACTGTAGATATTGCAGTTGATGTCAATCTAGTAGTATTACATCGATTGATCCATTTGTGCAGCACTTTCGCAACTCTAGATACAGTTCGTAACGCTGTCTTAAAGCGTGAAAATCTCGATAGATCTACGCACATTGAGTTCGCATTATCATTATTACTCTCAGACTCTTCAACATGGGGATTTTCAAATGTTTCCATTTCTTCCATAATTTCTTTTCCATTCAAAGTATCGATAGAGCGTAGTTTAGAGCTAGATGGCTCTAGAGCCAGCCATTGCGGCCCTTTCACCCAGATGTGTGAGTCGAGTTGAGATGATGTAAGACCTCGCGTCCCTGCATCTGCTGGATTGTTGTGTGTTGGAACATGGAAAAAGTTTACGGAAATGCCTTTGCTCCCAACCTGAGATTTAATTTTTTCAATTCGGTCTTTCTGATTGATTATGAAAGCTGGAAGTTTTCGAGAGGAATTAATCCATTGTAGAGCAATTTCACTATCAGTGACAAGATTGAAGTGATCTATATTGTGATCAAGATTTTCTAAGACACTCTTTCCCAATCTCATTCCAATAACTATTCCAAGCAATTTTAACCTTGGAGTTGTTTGCCGGCATTTTTTGGGAGTCAACTTTGACTTTCCGCTAATCAATTGCGTGACCTCGTTAGTGTCATTGTGCCGCAGGAAGGCGCAACTTGATATAGCAAGATTGCTTGCATCACAAGATATCCATAAATCTGTTTTTGAAGTGTGAAGATTTCGCACTTCTGTGAGAATTGACCTGGGAATGCTGATACTTGCACCATTAATCTCTTTGCAGATGGTGTTCCATCTACTAGTCATTACTGGATTAACATAGTCATTCCACTTAATTCGAATGTCATAGATTTTTCGCATTATCGATTTCATTTTGATAAACCATAGCGCGGTTACACCTATAGGATCGTAGACAGAATTTATTATACTAACCACATCTCGCTTAGTAAATGATGTTTTCGACGGAATATTTACTTTCACGTTAAACTGATCAGTTTCTGTGTTATATTTAACACCTAAGAATTTGATATCACCAGAAGGTGATCTGTCTTTCTCATGGATTCCTTCATTTATTATCTGAGAATTTGATACGTATTCTCGTAGGTTCATACCAATTTCCTTGAAAATATTTTTTGATTCGACATACTTCTTCAAAGCTTCCTGCTCAGCTGCAGTTGTCAATAAAATATTATCGACATAAATGTTTCTTGCTATTTCATGTGAAAGTGGGGTATTCTTTGCACATAAGTAAGCAAGAATTGCTATATTCAATATGCTCGGAGATGCGGTAACGCCGAATGGCAAACGGTTAAATCTGTAAACAACTATGTTGTCCTTTGTCGGCATGCGACTGATGTCTTTGACCCACAGAAAACGACAAAGGTCTTTGTGATTGTTTACGATTCTGATCTGAGTGAATGCAGCTTCGATATCGCACGTTAATATAAACTTGCTAATTCGACTGCGAATAAGGATATCATGAATTTTATTAACGAAAGATTCACCGGTGTGAATTACATCATTTAATGATAGTTTACCTCTTTGTTTCGAGGATGCATCAAATACGATTCTGAGAGGTTTCGTTTTTGAAGGTTTCCACACTCCGGAGTGTGGCATATAATAGGTGTCAGCCGCGTTTTTGACTGGTTCATGTACCTCTTCGATTATGGAATCTTTGAGGTAATCATTGAATATTTTGCTGTACCACGACCTTTGCTCTTTGTTGGTGACCAGCTGTCTCTGTAAGAACTCGAGCCTACGGTATGCCATCGCGTAATTATCGGATATATCGATTGCGTTGTCCTTAAGAGGAAAGGGTGCAGTTACAAAACTGTTCTTAAATGATATAGTTCTCGAGTACTTTTCAAAATACTCAAATGTTTTTTCGTCATTTGAAAATTCATTGCTGGAAATTCCTAATCCTTCCAATTCGAAAATCTTCTGAAGTATATCTGCTTCACTTGGCTGCTGAACGAGCGTAAGAATATGGGTAATCTCTTCGCTAGTTACATTTACCGCACTTGTACTGCGACCATGAAGAGTTGGACCTACTAATGTTCTGGCAACATATAGTCCTGACGGTAGTCTTGTTCTAGTGCTACTCATAACAAATTCGTAGTAGTAATCTAATCCAATTAGAATTTGGAGGTTTTGGTGTTCACCTCTCAATCTTGGATTGGACAAACAAATATCGTTATTTTGAAGAAACTGCTTATCTTGTTCTAAAAGAAAACGAAAACCGTTAGTTATCACGGGTTTTGTTTGAACCGTTAGATGAATCTCTTTTCCAAAAACAGTAGAGATTTTCAATGGAACAAAGAACGTTTTAAATTTCTCAGTATGGCCACCAATGCCAGACATGGTGCATATTTCCGTTTTTTGCTTTGGGAGTCCAAATTCCTCTGCTGTACGTTCGTTTATTATGGTTCTCTGTGCACCAGTATCAAAAAATATAAGAACTCGCTCATATTGGCTTGTTTTGTTATTCCACATATTTGCTTCGGCAGTCATGAGCACTACTTGGTGTTTTGTGGTATTGTCGTTAGAATCGACTTTCACGAAAGAATCACTTTGAATTGGAATTTCAGTATGTACATTCGAAGTTCGATCTCGTTGACGAACGTCATTTGAGGTGCGATTGCGCAATCCGGCATTATTCCCTCTTATTTTGCCAGTCCACGGATCTCCCTCACTAGAGGGATCAGAGCCGGTTAGTCGCGAGGCTACGTGGCGCGTCCACGGGTGGCAGATAGGGGGCTAATCGCGGACCAAAAACGACCTTATGCTTGCCCAGAGACGTAGGTGGATTCAGCGGATGGACTCCTTGTTTCTGCTGAACCAGGATTGACTCATGACATCCTTGCATCCCGCACGTCGGTCCGGCCAAAACTCTGCAATCAAGTGACTGGGAGGTGCAAAGGAGGCGGTTTGGAGTCGCCTCCAAGAAATAAGCTCCACATGTCCACTCCGGGAAAACGAAAGTTCTCCCAAAAACTCATGGGACTAGAGGCTTGCAACCTACTCATGGGTTTTAAATTTTATGCAAAACACAGTAATAGTAAAAGAGTCTCCTGATTCCGGAGGGAAGCCTGGTAGCACCAGGTAGGACGGGATTGCAGGAGTTATGTAGGCTACCGAAACGGAAAAGGACTAGGATGGCAATCTGTACTTATAACGCACGTACGCTTGCATCGGAAGCGGCCATCGAAGATCTGATGATGCAAGCCAAGAAGATCAAGTACGACGTCATTGGACTCACCGAGACGAGACGATGTCACCCTCTCAACGCCGTATATGAAACTGGAGAAGAACTGTTCTTAGGAACATGCGACAGTAGAGGTGTTGGAGGAGTTGGCGTCCTCGTCAACACGAGTATGGCAAAGAACATGGACTCTATCGAACAACTTACGACCCGAATCGGGCGTCTGCGGATGGGAACACCAGCTTTGACTATCTTCGTCGCTTACGCTCCAACATCAAGCTACAATGAAGAAGAAGTCGAAGCTTTCTATATGGACCTGGAGAAGTTCTACCGAGAAAATCATGCTTTCTACAAGGTCATAATTGGCGCCAAGGTTTTTCAACGCCAAAATTGGCCCAAGAAGAACGCCGGAGGAATTTCACATCGGGACCCACGCCTTACAATGGAACGACCAGGGGGAGAGGCTCTCCGAGTTCATCACGACGACTAAGACCATCCATGGGAACTCGCAATTCCAGAAGCCCTCCTCTCTACGCTGGACATGGGAGTCACCCGGTGGAGGGTACCGTAATGAAATAGACCACATCATCGTCAATAGAAGGTTCTGCCTGACGGACGTCGCTGTTGTACCAAAGTTCTATACGGGATCGCCTCATCCGAGGAAGATTTTCCTTCACAAGTAGAGCAGAAAAAGCCGCAAAGTTCAGGGAGAGAAATCACAGAACTATCATCAACTGGGACCTCTTCGCTACGTTAGCAGGTTTTTGGGAAGATTCCGCAATGGACAACATCGACGAGGAATATGACCGGCTCGTTGAACACCTTCACGACTGCGCGAAGAAGGCTGAGAGTTCTAAAACCACCAAGAGACGCCTGTCTCTTGAAACTCTTGAGCTGATACGCCAGCGTGGAGCAGCACGAGCCGCAGGGAACCAAGAACTCACGTCCGTGCTCGCAAGGCTTTGCAGAGAGGCGATAATGGAAGACCTTAAAGAGAGAAGAGCAGAAGTACTGGCTGAAGCTGCAGAGGCGGGGAAAAGCACCCGCTATACCCGTCGAGACTTCGCCAGTCGCAAGACGAGGATGACTGCTCTCCGGAACCCGAAGGGAAAAACCATTGTATCGAGAAGGGGGATGGAGAAAATCATCTACGACTTCTACTCTGATCTCTTCGAGAGCCATGTCCACGTGCCTTCTCACGATCTGAGGGAAGATGGACATGTCATTCCAGAGGTTCTCCCGTACGAAGTACGACGTGCTATCATGTTGGTAGGAAATCTTACAGCATCCAATCTAGACGGCGTAAGACCAGAACACCTGAAGAACCTTCCGCCAGTACTCATCAACACCCTGGCTCTTTACACGTTATCTGTCGGAATGCAAGGTTCCTAAACAGTGGAAGACCAGCAAGACTGTGTTGTTGTATAAAAAGGGAGATCCACATGACATCGGCAACTATCGCCCAATCTGCTTACTGTCCGTCATCTACAAGCTCTTTACAAGGGTGATCCTTAATAGGATTGAAAAAGTGTTGGATGAAGGACAGCTCTTGCGAGCAAGCAGGGTTTCGAAAAAGATTTAGCACCACATTCACACTGTTTCGAAACTCATCGAGGTATCATGAGAGTACAAGATGCCGCTCTGTCTCACCTTCATAAACTTGAAGAAGCCCTTTGACTCAGTTGAAACGGAAGCGGTCGTGGAAGCCTTGGACAACCAAGGCATCCCTACTCAGTACATAAAGGTACTTCGAGAGTTGTACAGTAACTTCACGACCGGAATTTCGCCATTCTACAAGAACGTCATCATTGACGTGAAGAGGGGGTCCGACAGGGTGATACAATTTCACCCAAAATATTCACAGCCACCCTCGAGAACGCAGTGCGAAAGTTGGAATGGGACGACATGGGAGTGAAGGTTGATGGTCGGCAGCTACACCATTTGCGCTTTGCTGATGACATCGTGCGGATAACACCTAGCAACAGCCAAGCGGAACGAATGCTGACCGAATTCGACGAAACATGTGGATGCATCGGTCTTCAGCTGTATCTGCAAAAGACGATGTTCATGCGGAACGGATGGGTCTCGAATACCCCTTTCACGCTCAACGGAACGAACATATCCGAATGCTCCAGCTACGTTTATCTGGGTCAGGAACTGAACATGATGAACGACCTGACCCCCAAGCTGGGCAGGAGGAGACGAGTGGCTTGGGGAGCGTATAAGAGCATCGAGGATGTGGTGAAGAAGACTAGGAACACCCGGCTCCGTGCTCACCTCTTCAACACCACCGTACTTCCTGCTTTGATCTATGCTTCGGAAACCTGGGCATTTCGCAAGCAGGAAGAAAACGCGGTGAGCGTCATTGAACGCGCAACTGAGAGAGTGATGCTAGGAGTATCCCGTTTCACGCAAGTGAGGGACGGGATTCGAAGTTCTCTCCTACGTCAGCGATCGAAGATTAGAGACGCCGCCGCGTTTGCTAAGGAAAGTAAAATAAGGTGGGCCGCCGGACACGTGATGCGCTTTAATGACAACCGTTGGACCAGAGCCGTGAGCGACTGAGTTCCCCGCGATATTAAGCGCACTACAGGAAGACCGCCGACCCGATAGTCAGATTTCTTCACGAAGCCCTTCAAAGAAAAATGTGATGCTCTTCGTGTCCCACGCGAGAGGAGAAACCACTGGGCTACTCTGGCACGCGACCGGGACAAATGGAAGAATTACTGGCGCCCGCTCGACCAGTTCGAAGATCAACGGGAGCCAAGGTGATCAAAGTGATTTTGCTAGTAAGGGGTCTCCTGTTGTTTGTTGCTGCATTAAGCGCAATCGATTTTGTTGATTTGTTACATTCTCGGATGATCTTGTAAAACATAAGCTTTGATGATGCTTCCTTCCACAGTGGGGACAGTCTGGTCTGCTACACTGATTACTTTTGTGCTGGTTGCTGAAGCATTTCCAACAGCGATTGGAGTTAATCACAACGTACCTCTTTTGTTGGATATCTGTTATGCTTCTGCAATTGTGAGCAGAATGCTCAGAGCTGTCACAGAAAATACACTGCCTATCATTTTTTTCTTGTCTCTGACCTATGCAGAGTTCGATTCCTTTTTATTTCTGTGTTTTCGGTCTTAAAACGACCTTTTAATCTTGATTCAATTGATCAATTCAAATGATCAATTCTTTTTTTAGCGTTGATCTCCTTTTCTAGTTGCCCTATAACGTTTTCTACTTTCACATCTTCCATTTCTTGTATAGATATAAGGACATTTTTCACAATATTGTACGGAAACTTCTCAAATATTCTTTCTGTCCACATGGCATCTTGTGTACTGGGTATATCCTGGCCCGCCGAAACCATTTGGTTAATCAACATTCTTATTTTGTCGAAAATATATGTGCGATTCTTGGCATTATTCCTTGCACATGGAAGATCGATTAGTTTCTGCACGATCTTTGCTCTATTTATAGGTTTGTTACCATATCTCTCATCTTTATAGTATCAACCATCCATTTATAATTCTGGGGAATTAATTGTATCCCTTTGATGGTCATTTCCGCTCTTCCTCGAAGACTATCTTTGAGAAGAAGCACTTTCTCAACTGTACTCAGTACTTTATTTTGATGTACCAAAGTTTCATAGACTGCCCAGAACTCTGGAAATTCTTTTTCATCTCCCCAAAACCTAGGAAGTTTCATTTGACTTGGTTTGAGAGTTCTACATATGAACTCTTCTTCTCATCTCTGCTAGTATCAGAATGATCCTGTGACAGCCATAATGCGTCATCTGGGCTGAAAGTCTTGTCACTACTTTGATCTGTTGCCGTTCTGGCACTTACCGTTTGTGGCGATCGATTATTTGCATCTTCAAGATGCGTTACTATTCGTTGGTTTCTATGTAATTTTATTCCCAACTTCCTTGCAAATTTATCAGCTTGACTTGCTGCTTCTGTGGCTCTTGCTTCTAGCATGAATATCGTTTCATTTGCTCTTGCCATGATATCAGTGAATTTTGTTTCACTTTCAATTTCCTCGATTTCCTTTTCGAGGTCCGTTTTGTTGCCTTTTGTTTTGGAATCACTGTATTCCATCTGCAGTTTGTCTATCAGTGACTGCAATGAGTTTCTACTCTGTTCGATAGTTTTTATACTACCTTTTATAAGGTTGGTTGAGGTCAAATATGCCTCAAACACTCTGCATCTGACCCATTTGGGTTACACTCTTCTTTGTAGAGTGAAAATTTCTCCAGAAGTAGCTGGAGGGTTTTGACGCTATGGGCCGTAGGTTTTCTATGGAAAACCAAAGACATCTTTCTCGATGTTGCACAGCTAGGGGCTTGCTGTGGGCAGCTGAGGGGCTTGCTGCACTTTTACGACACTTTATTTGGCCGATGCACCAGAAAATTGTGCGTGTGAGATTGGCTCACGATGATACGGGATTTTATACCCAAGAAGAAGGCAGTGGTTCAGTGGTAGAATGTTTATCAAAAATACAGAAAGTCAAGAACACACAGAGGAATGCCGGCCTGCTCCGGCTAGTACATGAACAAGATACTACAAACGCGTCGCCTCCTTGCCATACGGTTGGCAAGGAAGGGACAGTATCGCGTCGGACCATAAACTGTCAATTGTCGTGTTCCGAGGTCGGAACACCCAATCTGTACATAGTTGTCCGATCTTTTCCAATTCCTTTACGAGCTTTCGAACATACCCACAAGGATATCATTAGACCACTTCAGCAACGTATTGAGTATTCCTAACGAAATTGTGTCAGATCGTGGTTCTAACTACTCAAAGAGATGTCTTCACAGATTAATAAGATCTTGGGAATATATAGCAAACTAACAACAGGTTACAATCGCAAGACACATAGACAAGTCGAAAGATCGGCAATAGTAATCAAATATTTTCTCACCGCATATTTTTCAGATGCTAAAGAACTGTGGTCAGATTTTCTTCCACTTATCTCTTTTTAGAACATAAGTATAAACGATGCTAAAAAGCCCGCATTTCGTTGCATACGAATGACATCCATTCAGTTGGTGTTACATCGCCCACCGCGTTCCAACCACCATATTCTATGCAACTGACGGCTTTGCAGATCAATTCAATACGTCTTGCAAACAACAATCGTTCAAGTAGGAGAACAAATAATAATTATGATCGGTCAACAGAAACGGCAAATCGTTCATATCAATAGGTTGAAAATATGCTTTCCTCGTTCTCCGGCCGCTAATGGTTCCACTTAAAATGATACACTACATTCACCAATAAATATTCAAAAGGAAACATCAGATGACCAACAACATAGTTTACGACGATCACATCGTCTCCATTAAAACGCCAATCTTTAAACACTCAATCTTTCAAGCAGGAAAATTTTAGAAAATTCTACTACCATTGAAAGTAGTTACAAATTCTTTCATGTACGTTTGATTTTTATTTTATTACCGCGCTCCTATATGCACCAAACACAATATAGTTTTTTTGAACACTCGCTTCAAAAGAAGCCCAAATTCAGAAACAAAAAAATCCAAATTTCACAGAAACGAAACACTCAAATCTTCGAAATTTTATCTCTATTTTTAATGATAGTGCATAGTTCAACATATGAACTAGTTACTTGTATTTTATAAACATCACATAAGATTCTGCTGTACACAAATTCTCTTTTCGTCTACTTAACTGTCAATATGTCAATATGTTCTGTTTTCCCATATTCCGGCTGGTACGACTCCTCTCTGCTTCTCCCCGCCTTTCAGTTATGTAATATCCAGCAACAAATATTTATATAACCTTTGAACTCGCGTAACACATCAAATATAGGTTGAGCTCCCTATGACCTGACAGCCTATCGTGTTGCGACATGATGCACGGCGATTGAATAGGAATCACATATAGCAAGAAAGACTCACTTCCAAGAAATCGGAGATCCAAGCAGCTGAAAACGTAATGAGAAACTTCCTTTGATATTTTTATTGGGCTTATATTTCATTTGTCCTTCCTAAAAACTCTGCGGCGTTAATCAAGGCTCATCTGTACATCCTTTGCAACTAAACAGCACAGATGTTTGTTTAAACCTTTTCGCGATTAATTTCGATTTGGCATAGTAAAAATGTGAGAAGGTGAAATAATCGTCAAGGGTACTTCTAATTTTCCATTGTTCAGAAATCACAACTTTCTCCTGCGTTGTCGTCGCTTTGTCGCAACGCAAACGTCGCAGGCAGCAAGTTACGACAAAAATGGGACTACAGTGCTGCAGTTTAATTAATGAATGCAGAAACCTTGGCGGCAGATCACTATTTCACACCACGGTTATGGCGGCTGTCCAGGTGAGGTACATCAGTCCCTCTATCGGAATCTGCAGCAGCTGACATGATATATAAGTATGAAGTAATTTAGTATTTCCTTCCTTCGACGTAGAACTCCGGCGACTTGGAGGCGAAGAAAGTCCGAAGGTCATTTTCAAAGTGGTCACGATCATCGTAGCGCTTCTCTTCCAGGTGATGCTGAAGCGATCGGAAGAGGTGATAGCCGCTCGGGGCCAGATCCGGGCTGTACGGTGGGTGCAGTAGAAATTCCCATGCGAGCACCAGAATTTTCTGGGAGTCTTCTTCGCGATGTGAGGGCGTGCGTTATCGTGCAGCAGGCGAACGTTGTCGAGCTTCGGGTGCTCCTTGCGGATCTTGTCGGCCAGTCTTTGTAGTTGAGTAGACCTCGGCAGTAACTGTCGTGTTGTCCGGCAACAGTTCAAAACCGTAGATTCCATGAACTCCCCGCCAGACACTCAGCATGACCTTCTTCTCATGAATTTCACCCTTCACGAAAGGATCCGGCATTTCATCGCCAGCGCACCACGCACGTTTGTGGGTGTGGAGGAACTATTTTTCATCTCCAGTGACAATGGTGTCCAGCCAGTCGAATCTGCGGCGTCTGGAGAGCAGCTGAGTGCAGATGTCCAGGCGTCTTTGGCTGTTGCCGTCGCTCAATGCATGTGGGAGCCACTGACCGAGCTTTTTCACCAATCCGAGAGATCGCACATCATTGCTCACGGTGGACAGCGAATAGCCAAGACTGGCAGCAAAATACCGCACACCTTCATATGGATGCCGCTCCGCCAGATTCTTCAATTCGTCGAACGATATTGATAAATTCGAATCGATTCGTCGAACGATACCAGAGCGAGGCTCATCTTCGAGTTTCTTGTTTCCGGCTTTGAAGCGCTGGAACCAGGCGCGCACAGACCGCTCAGAAGGGGGTTCAATGCCGAATACTTGATTTAGGTTTCGATGGGCTTCAGCAGCGGGGTGGCCAGATTCGAACTCGTAAAGCAGTATGTGACGAAGGTGGGTGGAATGTTCGGCCATTATGGGATGAAACAGGCAAAGAAGAGGGAGCCAGATATGTTATGTGTATACAAGGGGTAGTGTCCTTATATAGTGTATTTATAACGGGAACTTCCAGAACATCTCAAAAAATCTGCGCTACTGCGAAATTTTCGGCGGGTACTTTCCGAACACCCTAATAGTAACAATACGCACTATAACAGGGTCAAAACGATATGGAGCACGTACGTAATTGAGTACGCGGCTTCTCTCGAGACGCTACGGTGATGCGTAGTGGAATCCTTGCTGGCACCACCCATCGCTGCAGTTTGCGATGATCCCAAATCGGTTCTAACTTCTGCCTCCACCACGCCGTTTCGAGGGCGTACAGAAATGCACCTCAACTACACTCATGATCCATGTCGTTTTGACCCGACAATACGTAAGTACACTATATCACTGCTGTAGCAAAAAGTTTGCAGAGATGAAATTTACTGCGACCTTTAGGATAATACAATGCGAACAAAGGTTACTGTAGCGTTTGATACAACATAGTGTAGATGAGGGTAGTCACCCCAAGTCAAGCAACTACTGCTCTTACTGAAATGTGCAAGACATAAACAGTCGGATCGTGTGTATCCGGGCTGTGCTGTTGCTCTCGCATTTTTCAGAAATATTCCAACTTATCTTGACGTTCACTAACGTTTCTTCTCCTGTTATTTCATTTTATTACATTCTGGGCAAATTGAGATTCCTCTTCTAAAATTATCGTTATTTCTCCGACACTAATATTCAAGTTATCTTCACTTAGTTGCTTGAGTAAATTGGCTTGCTCTCGTCTCTTGTAACGTCTTTTATTTACAGCCTCATCTATATTTCTAGCCTTCGTTGACATTAAGCCCTTCTATTTTACCTTTCCAGTTTTTCCTGTTTAGTGATATCGATGTCGGCCTGGTAGGTCAAATACAATCCCGACCATTTCTGGAGAATCCGCAAAAAAAAAACAAACCGTACTGTCGTCACGGGATACCTCTGGTAATGAGACAGGAATTGCAGAATGCGTTCATACGATAGAAGCAAACTACAGTGAAATGTCAGCAACGGACCTAATCAGCTGTACTGCTGATCTAAACAAAGACCCTGTCATAAGCAGGATGCTGGCAGTAGCTTCAGGAAAGTTAAGACGGATTTTGCCGAATACTTCGAAGGTGACAAGCATTCCGGGAGCATAGTAATTAGAACGGCCTCCCCAAGTAAGAGAACTCTTCATTGTCTTCAGAGAGGTTGGACCACCTTGAGGACGAAGTGAACGACATCTTGCTTGCGATGAACGTGAGCTGATGTTCGGTTGATCTTTATCGATTAGGTAAATCCACTTCTTCTCATACACAACTCTAAAGCTCGTTTTTCGTTGACTGGCGCCGAGCATTTGCTAATGCTTGTCTTCTTCGTAGTGCTGGTTTTCCGGATGTCTGCGGAACTATAATATCCAGTGAAAGGAAAGTGTGAAAGAAGGCAGGAGGCAGACGAGCAAGAGATGAAAACAGTGGAAATGGTCGGCCTATAGTGACGGTCTATGGGGCGTCTCCGACTTTAAGCAAAGCACATAAGGAAACGCCTAAAACTGCAGTGTCCTCAAACATTGAAATCATAATTACTTAATGCGCGGCATGCTGTTGATGAGTAAATTGCATCATTGCATCATATTGCATCATTTATGAATGTTTATCTGCATTCAAATCTGATACCGATTTTTATAACTGAAACCTGGCTAACTACTGAAATCTTGGGCTCTGAACCCATTGCTAACCTACCCTATAATATCTATCGTTCTGATCGATCCGTAAAAAAAGAGGTGGAGTTTATTTTTCACTAACGCTTTTATTAGAGGTCGAGTCGTTACTCCTGACGATGATCTGAAAGATAACATGATCTGCGCAGAAATTCTGCGTCGTGATATTGTATCACAACTTCGTTTCGTTTCCGTATGCGGTCCCCTAAATAGCTCCGCTGCTGGAGATTAAAAAAAAAACTTGTGGATGTACTCTGTCATCTTGAGGTCATGGATAATCAGACAATTATTTTTGGCGACTTTACTTCATACTTTATTTTATCAGCGGTTACATTAGGTCAACTCAATATTTGGCCCATCCTCATCGCTTTTCTTGGATACTTCTAGAGCAGGATTCGTGCAAAATCTTAGTCTGGCTACGTACACAGATAGAGCTTTTGACGTTCTTTTTATACCTAACTCCTATACTCCATGTTAGCCCCAGGGATACGAATGCCCAATTTGTTTTTCACGCTATTTTAATCAAGAATCTCCCAGTGTTGATTGGTTTACCCTATTTGATCAATGTTCCTCATGTTCGGACATCTACTTCAGATTCTGTAAGAAGGTTTGTGAAGGTCTGGCAAAATTTGTTCCTGCTCGCTTTTCTTGCACTTTTTCTTTGAACGTCCCACGTCATTTGAATGTTTTGATCTTTCAAAGGTTTCTCTTTGAGTTCTTGTTCCCCTCTATTACCTATTAGATCGATTTTCTTATTTGTGATTCCTTTGGTTTACGTTCTCAGTTGATTGTCTTTTAGATGCATAGATGATTGTCTAATGGTGCACATTTGCGTATTGATTCGTATTCCTCCAAATGTTTTTTTTGCTCTTCTTAGTGTTTTCTAGTGCGTGCAATTACATGATATAATATAACTTCGTCTTCCTATTTCTTCACGGTTCTCCCGGTCGGTATCGTTTGCTGCATCTTTTCTCATCCATTACTGTCGCTTGAACCTGATCATGCGAGCCACTGGATGCTCTGAAGGGAAAGCTTGGCGCATACTTTCTCAGAGCACCAGTAGGGTGCTGTCGGCATATTGAAGCTCAAATGTTGTGAACGTTAGAGAAGAAGAGTTACCTCGTCATCTCGAAGAACAGAATTGGGTCATATGAACCTATAAAAAAAACAATCTGAGGTTGTTCTAACGAGGTTAGTCAAATTATTATCCTAACACATATTTTCAATCTACATTATGAATGCCAATTGTGAACTAATTGGTTACATTACTTTGTTCCTCTTTTATTAAAAACGTTATATTGTCCTCATTCTGCTAGTTGTAGTGCCCAGTTAGCGATGTGAAGGTAAAGAACTTCAAAGGCATTTATTCGACATGCATGGATACTCGAATGAGCAAATTGTTAATTCAAGGTTCAGAAAAAGAGTCGAAAAGATGGCGACTCAAAAAAAAACCACTCTATAGTTATGATTTCTGCAATGCGACTGAACTTGGCAAACACAAAGCACTCATATTGATTGCTGAACTGATGAGTCGTTGTTGAAGTAGAGCTTTGTTTTTGATTAACCTTCACTTTTTCCTTCCCTCCAGCGACGGATATTGGTTTCCCTAGTTGTGGTATTGATGCTGCTGTAGCTGTTGTCGCTTTGAAACAGCTGAATGTATGGTGTCTTCCCTGACATTCAAAACACACACATGCATCTTACACTCCGTGGTGTTGTGCTGTGTGGATGCACAAATGAAGCACGGCTTGTGTTCCCGTAGATAGCGCGTTCCTAGGGGCGTACAATACCGTACACGATGTCGCTTTGTGGTCCTCGCCACAGTACATGCATGCATAGTTTCCACGTGAGAAATGTCCCTTATTTGGGTTCTCTATTCCATGGATATGTTTGAGGTGTTGAGGTGTTCTTTGACGTGAAAGGTGCAATCTTCTTTTTCTCCGAAATGAGTTAATCCAATGAAGTAAGAAGCTGTCTCATTCAAAAGAATTCCTTCATGAAGTACTTCCTTTTTAATACGTCTTTCGGGCCCATCTCGCACAATTTCAGTCTCTCAACTTACTGTAGAGATGACTGCATCTTGCTATGAGCGGCGTCCTAGAAACATCCCAAAGTTAGGCTAAGAAAATGGATAAAGAATATTGCCCATGTTCAGCGGTCTTTGAATCCTGGCATGTTGAAACGTAGTTTTTAACTGATTTTCTTGAGCTGTGGCCAAGATTGATATTGATCTTCCTTTATTAAACAACAGCTAACGTTTCTGCGTTATCGCCTTCGTCAGAGCCTGGCAAAAATCAAAGCCATCAGTGATTTATCCTCTCAAGCGCCTCGTCACCCTTAAGAAGGCATTCAAACGATAGGTAAACTCAAACAGCAACACATCAGCTAGTGCTTACCTCATTTACTAGATCCGGTTAAGCAACAGACCACCACGTAATACACCTATGAGTCACAACGATTTTTTATAGAGACCTCACGGGCCGCCCCGTAGATCAAAACCCGCATAGGTCTTGATATGGGGATAGTTCGTTTGTGATCGCAATGCATTCATCCTTCCTGTTTATTTCTTGACTTTTGACGGTGATCCAAAATGCCTCTAGTGTTGTGCGTGCTGTAATATCGGACTTGTAGGATAGTATACTAACTTCTACTTCTACTTCGGAATTTTGATGACATATTCCACTATGTGCTCCGAGTGGGATGGAGAGTTTAGATTTTGCGAGTTCATCTAGATACTCCTTGACCCTAATACAAAGTGGACGTCCCACTTCCCCTATATAATCGTCACCGCACAACCTTCACGTGATACAACACACCACTCCTGATACAATGCAATCACCCTCTCTGCCACAACGCATTTCTCTATTCACGGGGTTCGTCCACAATGAGGCTCAATTCTCCATCTGAATTAAGCGCCTTGAAGATGTCATGCGAATGCGACTTTCTCCCTTACCAACGAACAGCGCGCCAATTTTCTCATTAGATATTTAGACGGTGTAGCACGCGAAAAAGTCGAGGAGCTAGCATGAAAGCAAGAAAGAGTTCGATGCTATTGTAGCCCACCTTCGCAACTTCTTCGAAAACCCACAGCAACGATACGTCGATCGCCAAAAGTTTTCCGCTTGTCGACAAGAACATGGAGAATCGTGTGCTCTACTTGCCAATATGGCCCTCAATCTGATACGTCAGGACAAGATTTTGCCACACAAAAAGAACGAGTTCTGGAGGAATTTGTAGCACGGCTAAGGTGCAACATACGATATTTTGTGAAAATGGACAATCCTACTACTTTCGAACAAGCAGTGACCAAAACGCAAACTGTCGAACAGTTATTAAGCGAGGCTAGCGCAGAAAGACTAATCAACTCTGTCAAATCCCCGCCCGAGGTACAGGTAATGGCACACTTTCCAAATGAGCAAACATCTCGTACAAATAATAGGGGTAGGGCCTTGCCACGCGGACCATATCATGAACGAGTAGCAGTACCGGACGACTTAACCAGTACACAGGTACGATTAACATCAGCTCAACGATTTGCCGAACCAACTATTTTATGGAGGAGCTCTGGTCAGTGGCACACCAGCGCCCGATAGATGTCTTCTGCTGGAGAATTGCTGAACACCGAATAGGAAGGTACGTTTCGTCTTTATTGACACGGTGGGGGGTTCTTTTCGCCGATCACCTAATGGACACCACTGCAACGAAGGAGAAGCGCAAACATATCGTGATTAGTGCAATCGTTGATGGCCAAAGGAATATCCGCATCATCAATCGCGATAATTACGTTTTACAAAGAAGAGTTCCGCCTTATGAAACACTATGCCTCACAGCAAAGAGCTGGTCTCCATGCAAAAGACTCAGTACAAGGACGGAAGACGGACATCACCATCCTATTAACGACACGCACCGACATCGACCCCGTTCGAGCAGAATTTTTGGATGACAAGTTACGGTTAAACGTTGCGATTACTCAGTGTTAGCACGGACAGTTCCGTATGGGAAGGGTGAGCGAATTGGACTAGCTGCCGCACTGGGGACGACTCCTGCGATGGGCTGACGACAGAGTAGTCATCGACCATACCGGACCTCTTCGACTAATGGTGAGTTATTCATCCATGAGCTTCTTCCCACCTTTATGCTACGTCCGAGGACGGACGTATTTTGAAAGGATGGGAGGTGTAAGAGTTATGAATCTACGAAGCAGTATGAGTTCGCACGAGGAGCCATCAATAGTGTGCAGAGCACGATCGTGGTATTCGCAGATGAAAGCTACTGATTATAGGGACCTAGGAAACCAATGCCGCGCATAAAATGGCAGTCAGATTATCTTCGTCGAGAACGGAAACCGATCGTATGGAGCGAGGTGCTCCTCACGCTCTCGGACTCAGCAGCCTTCTCAGTAGATGTTATTCCTGTATTCGCTGTTGATATCTGAACTTATCGTTTAAGGCCCGCTGCACTTGTCATCTATTGTTTTACTGATAATGCGCCAATAAAGCTTGTATTGACACCATAATTGGCACTAGGCCATCTATAACTGAATGTTCTAGAAGGTCTTCTCAGATGTATGTAAGGGAATCAGAGAGTTGACCTCGTAAAATGTTCTAGAAGGTCATCTCAGTCGTACATAAGAAGAATGCTTTTTGTTCACTTAGAGATATAATAAACATTCTTCATAGTCTCTTCATCCGCCTCCTCATTGTACTCGCTACATCTACATATGCACAATTGATTTTCTCGCATTCTCTTCGTTTTAATTCTTGTTTTTTGCTTCCATTCTTCTCTGGTGCGGGACAAGAGGTACCCGTAAGCGCTCCTGTCCTCCCTTCAGCACCGCGCACCTCCTCGTAATTACGGCTGCCGCACCACCACCTAGACATCCTCCACGACCGCCTGAGATCACGTATACCCCGCCTACCTATTGCTCGTTCGCGTTCGTTCGATGTTCGCGCGGCGACGAAACGGTGGATACTGCGAATTTTGAAGGGAGGGAAGTGAAAAACGAATTGGCGCAGCAAATTCTAGTGTATAAAAAATTATGGTGTTCTGTGTTCGGATATAGTAAAGTAAGCGCATATTAATGGAAATAAGAGAGAAGTAGATCCTTCTATCCAATGTAACTTCACATAAGTAATGATTATCTTAAAAAGATGTTGCAGGGGAAAGAATAACATGCATATATTTTCACACATCTCATAATTTCACACATTTCTCCCTCTAATTCTTCTATATAAACTCGCAGTACATAAACATATGTTTGTCACGATGTTATTCAACGAATTCGTGTTTAATTTACGACTGCAGCAGCTATACGTACAGCAACTTTATTACTTTGTATACATTCTTTAAATGTACTTTTACTTTGTATACATTCTTTAAACTCTTTTCTACGTTTTACCTTTCGAAAATTTTACATAAATGTAATGTTCATATAGAGCGCATGTCAAATTTTATTTCAATACATGCCTGCACGTTTTATACAATACAACTTTGTGTGGTTCTTCAAACTTCTTTCAACAGCGTTTTATCGCTTTATTTCTATCTGTTCTCTGCATTAAATCAATATGACAGGTTAGGTGTATTAGTGGCGAATAGAGACCTTCGTATCTTCGAGATCTACCTTCAGGTACAATGTATGTCTGCGAGGCATTCGCGCATCGTCAGTCGTTGGATGCCAGTTTTACCCAGCTAGATAAGTAAAAAGAAATTCTCCATGTGCGACTTTGGATAAACCTCGGCATGTTAGTGCTTCAATAATTGTTTTCTTTAGTAGAGCCGTACACGAGGTTGTTATAGTCCTTTATTCGTGGCTAACGTTTCGGCAATATCGCCTTCTTCAAAGCCTGAAAGGGGTGAAATCGAACGTGACTAATCCGATCAAACGCCTTATCCGCCCAACAAAGAAAGTCCTACGTTAACCGTTGGGTCTCATAGCTACCAGTGGAAGAAAACATCGTACCTTAGGATCAGCTGACTATCCTGCCACTGTTAGATACCTGATGTGAGGTGACTAGCGCAATCAAATATCAGCCTTAAATAAGGTGCGAGTTCCCGCGTAATGGAGAGGCATTCCTCCTTGTGATTCATTTTTGGACTCTCGGAGTGGATCCAAAAAGCCTCCAGAGCCTTGCGCGCCGCAATGCTAGGTTCGCGCTCCAAAATCGTGATCTTAACTTCAAAATCTTCTCCGTTATGACGCCGCACCCTGTGACCACCCAATGCAGTGGAGTCACATGATTTCCTTTTGCCGTCCAGGTGTTCTTTGATTCGAATACATAGTGGTCTAGCTGTTTCTCCTATGTATTCGTCACCACACTGTACACAGCAAATCATATAAACAACACATGAACTCATGCAATCACCCTCGTTGTTATCCGGGCATATTTTACACTCCGGTGTCGTGCAAATACGATCATATAGGTGATTACGAATGAGTATTTGCTTAAGGTTACTAGGGGGGAGCTCCACGATGGTGACAGATTCTTCAAGTTTGGCTTTCCTCAGACACCGCTGAATAGCAGCGCTAACCTCATCGGAAATAAATGGTACACAAAAGGGTACTTTCTCCATACTAGATTTATTTCGGGTTTGTGCTCTTTTTGTGATAGACCGCATAGGTGTGTAGCCGTTACTGACCGCAATTTTCCTAGCAAGCTCGATAGATTCTCGTCTTTCTTCTCTTCCAGTGCAAACGGAGGTGGCCGTGCGAAACATGTTTCGTACTACCGACCTTTTAACTTGCGTGGGATGGACAGAAAGAAAGTGAACTAAGATATTTTTATTACTGGGTTTGCGGTACCACTTTGTCCTGTGCGTTCTGTTTGAAATATGCACTTGGACGTTAAGGAAGGGTAACCATTCTCCTTTGGACTTATCCCGAGTGAACTTTATATACTCCGACTGCTCATTTAAAATCTTGAAACAGTTGTCCATCTCTGCTTGAGACGAACAGACAAGGAAACAGTCGTCGATATATCGGCAATATAGCAAAGGTCGTGTTTCCCAAATCGGTGCCTCAATCTTAGCCATGAAAGCAATGGCGAGCGTTGGCGCCAACCGTTGTCCCATGGCAAGACCCCTGATTTGCGCAAAATAGTTGCCCGACCATCTAAAGACAGTGCATTTGAGACATTCCCTGAGAACAACCATCAACTGCTCTACGGAAAAGCCATACATGTTTATAGAGCTCTGGTGTTCAGTTAAAAGCTCAAAAACTGCCTGCATAGCCGAGTCGTTGGAGACGTTCGTGTACAATGCAGCAACATCGAAAGACTCCATTACGCATGAGTTATCAAAAAGTGTGTTCTTTAGGTGGTCAAAAAACATATGGGTGTTCGTAAGGTGGGCTGGTACGAATTTTAACAGCTGCACCAACACTACGTTTAAGAACCAAGCGATCCTATCTGTGGGCCCTCCTACGTAGCTTATGATATATCTTACCATGAACGTTGAAGGATCTTCAGAGGCAAGCTCACTGTCAGAGCTCAGCTTGTGAGTTTCTATTAGATGGTACAAGAGAGGACACACAGGTAACTCTGTTTTAAGCCGGGTTGCAGTCGAGGGTGGTGAATGCGTTGATTTACTGGTACTCAACCATACCTCCTTGAGTCTACGGTGTTGCGCTAAAAATTTTTCGACAGTGGAAGAGCGATAGAGGGAGCTCTCTTAGAGGTGACATGATGTGAGGGCTTTGTATAGATGACGAGGAATGACTGCGAATTCCCTATCATTGCCATTAGTAGATAATCTAATAGTTCTAGCCCTGACAAGCTCACGCACTTCCCTAATGCCTAAGCGCTGTTCATGAGTGATGTTTGGGTGACACTTTCTCCGTCTGTAGCGATCTAACGGAAAGATTCGGAATAGGGAATTCGCAGTCATTCCTCGTCATCTATACAAAGCCCTCACATCATGTCACCTCTAAGAGAGCTCCCTCTATCGCTCTTCCACTGTCGAAAAATTTTTAGCGCAACACCGTAGACTCAAGAAGGTATGGATGAGTACCAGTAAATCAACGCAATTACCACCCTCGACTGCAACTCGGCTTAAAACAGATTGCATGTGTGTCCTGTCTTGTACCTTCTAATAAACACTCATAAGCTGAACTCTGATAGTGCGCTTGCTTCTGAAGATCCTTCAACGTTCCAGGTAAGACCTATCATAAATGGTGTAGGAGGCCCCACAGACAGGATCGCTCGGTTCTTAAACGTAGTGTTTGTGCAGCTGTTAAAATTCGTACCAGCCCACCTTACGAACACCCATATGTTTTTTGACCACCTAAAGAACACACTTTTTGATAACTCATGCGTAATGGAGTCTTTCGATGTTGCTGCATTGTACACGAACGTCTCCAACGACTCGGCTATGCAGGCAGTTTTTGAGCTTTTAACTGAACACCAGAGCTCTATAAACATGTATGGCTTTTCCGTAGAGCAGTTGATGGTTGTTCTCAGGGAATGTCTCAAATGCACTGTCTTTAGATGGTCGGGCAACTATTTTGCGCAAATCAGGGGTCTTGCCATGGGACAACGGTTGGCGCCAACGCTCGCCATTGCTTTCATGGCTAAGATTGAGGCACCGATTTGGGAAACACGACCTTTGCTATATTGCCGATATATCGACGACTGTTTCCTTGTCTGTTCGTCTCAAGCAGAGATGGACAACTGTTTCAAGATTTTAAATGAGCAGTCGGAGTATATAAAGTTCACTCGGGATAAGTCCAAAGGAGAATGGTTACCCTTCCTTAACGTCCAAGTGCATATTTCAAACAGAACGCACAGGACAAAGTGGTACCGCAAACCCAGTAATAAAAATATCTTAGTTCACTTTCTTTCTGTCCATCCCACGCAAGTTAAAAGGTCGGTAGTACGAAACATGTTTCGCACGGCCACCTCCGTTTGCACTGGAAGAGAAGAAAGACGAGAATCTATCGAGCTTGCTAGGAAAATTGCGGTCAGTAACGGCTACACACCTATGCGGTCTATCACAAAAAGAGCACAAACCCGAAATAAATCTAGTATGGAGAAAGTACCCTTTTGTGTACCATTTATTTCCGATGAGGTTAGCGCTGCTATTCAGCGGTGTCTGAGGAAAGCCAAACTTGAAGAATCTGTCACCATCGTGGAGCTCCCCCTAGTAACCTTAAGCAAATACTCATTCGTAATCACCTATATGATCGTATTTGCACGACACCGGAGTGTAAAATATGCCCGGATAACAACGAGGGTGATTGCATGAGTTCATGTGTTGTTTATATGATTTGCTGTGTACAGTGTGGTGACGAATACATAGGAGAAACAGCTAGACCACTATGTATTCGAATCAAAGAACACCTGGACGGCAAAAGGAAATCATGTGACTCCACTGCATTGGGTGGTCACAGGGTGCGGCGTCATAACGGAGAAGATTTTGAAGTTAAGATCACGATTTTGGAGCGCGAACCTAGCATTGCGGCGCGCAAGGCTCTGGAGGCTTTTTGGATCCACTCCGAGAGTCCAAAAATGAATCACAAGGAGGAATGCCTCTCCATTACGCGGGAACTCGCACCTTATTTAAGGCTGATATTTGATTGCGCTAGTCACCTCACATCAGGTATCTAACAGTGGCAGGATAGTCAGCTGATCCTAAGGTACGATGTTTTCTTCCACTGGTAGCTATGAGACCCAACGGTTAACGTAGGACTTTCTTTGTTGGGCGGATAAGGCGTTTGATCGGATTAGTCACGTTCGATTTCACCCCTTTCAGGCTTTGAAGAAGGCGATATTGCCGAAACGTTAGCCACGAATAAAGGACTATAACAACCTCGTGTACGGCTCTACTAAAGAAAACAATTATTAAAAAGAAATTCCTAGAAAGCGAAAAAAAGTGAAAAAATAGGGTTACACCGATCAGTGGGGCATTTTTTGAAACATCTCTTGCATTCCCAGAGATGAATGAGTGTTTTCCACCTAACAACCTAACAAGTCGAGACAGGATAATTTCACTTTTAATTTCACTCGCATTTCTAAATGGCATATTTTAGATATATGCCATATGCCATATATATGTATATATATATATATATATATATATATATTAATATAAGGTTATCTGGGCCTTTGCAGAAAAATACAAGATTTCAGGGATGTGGAATCGAACTGAATCCGCAGTACATCATGACCAACGATACCTACGTTTTCTACAACGCTTTCAAAGCGGTATTTCCCTCAAGCCGAGCTGCTCAGATGCTGTGCTCCTCCCATATAAGGCAAGCGTTGCAGAGGAAGCATAAAGAGCTGCTGAAGGTAAGTTCGTTCACTTCACTTGCTTTTCATGCGAACTTCTAATGTTTCTACGAACAGGATTCCGATGTGCGAACTGGAAAGCGCTTCCTCTCCTCGCTTCTAATCGAAACGGACGCCAGAGTATTTGAAAACAAATATTCCGCCTTTATGACATGGCTGTCATCGATAGGATCGATGGAGATGTTGACTGTATGCACCAACTTTTCCGTCCCTCACTCTTTACCTCGAATATTGTCAGCAATTTTTTCAGCATGTAGAGAAGAAGTACTCAAGAAGAAAAAGAGAGTGAACTCCATGCTATCGCCCAAATGCTCCGTTCACCACATCTAACCACGCGGAGTCATGAGACAACACATTGAAACACATTATCTTGCGAGGAAAGCAGAACAACAGAACGGACACCGTAGTCCACTTGTTGTTGAGCCATTCGCGTGATGGCGACCTCCAGCTTATATCCGCGGTAAGCTTCTTGAAGTGAGTGAGTGCAGGACTTGTGTTTGATTTTATCACTTTTGTTTAGTGCGTCCGGGGAGGTTCTGACATGTCTTGGAGACGTAAACGAAACACACGACGTCAGAAAGATGCTCTGTCGTCCTACAGTAACACAACGGCACGTTTCTTAGGCGGTGCATGTAGCTGAAGATCAACCCAGATTCTTATTTAAGCTGCAATATCTAAAGAAACAAGCAACTCTTGAAAAGTGGTCTCTAAGTCGCGAAGTGAGGTTTCGTACGAAATGATTATCAATGAGTCGTCCTGTGACTGCAATGAAAATGTAAGCAGTATGTAATGCGTTTGTGGGTGTCAGGTGCAGTGCACTTGCCCTGACGGATATCAGTCAAGAGTGTCGTACATCGTAGTCGCCACATTCGACGAAGATGATGGGTTTTCTTCTTACGTATTTGGAATAGTAGGGATACCGGCACATTCTTTGAGCAGCCCGTATGCATCGCCCATTACGAAATCGACTGTATTACTGCAGCACTTCGCTACCATCATGCATCAAAAGCTCATCTACACACAACGAAAGAACACTAAATCTTGCTCTTGATGACGATGCCGCGAGAAACCAGGAAAAACCTAGAAGACGAGTGCTTTACGGTGTTTTACGAACCCTTACCATAAAACAGGCGAAAAGAATATCACAATAAAGTATAATCCAAAGGATGAGATGGAATTTGGGGTTTTTGATCCTTATCTTGCAGCTAGCGACGTTTACTTCAGTGATCTCCATAGCTAACATATTTTACTCTTCCTCTGTCCAGTTTTCTTCGAGTTTTTCCACTTGCTCTCGCATTGCTTTCCTTATTTATTTTGTATTTTCATTTCCCTTCATCCTTTGCATCACCTCTGTCTTACTTGTCTTGTTTCTCCGTTCTACTTTTATTGTTTCTCTGCTTATTGTTTTGTGTTAATCCATTGTCTTGCTTGTTCTGATTATTCCGTTCGGTTCCGAGTTCTTTGTTTTTTTTATTTGTGCAGCATGTTTTATCCCCTGTACCATGTGTTTACTTCATTCATGTTTGTTTCATTTCCATGTGTCTCAGTGTTCCTGAATCCATTCTTTTTTGTTTCTACTCTTTTTTATTCTTTCTTCTTAACCTTATTTTCCTTTTTTTACTCTGACTTTACTTCCCAGCAAGTAGGTGTGTTGCTTACTTTGCTCCTAGTTAAGGAATGCGTACTGCATGATAACCGGCACTTATATCACGTTAATATATGACAAAAACACCAAAGCTAAAGGAACACAATTCGCACAGAAAAAATAGTGAAGGTTTCTCAAATGAAAGTAAAGACTTCTTCACTATCTCTTTCTAGTTGGAGAAGATACTTTTTCTACAAAACATCTTGGATTATACTGCTCCAACATTGTTACAAAATATTGAAAAAATATTTTGAATTGACTTTGTTTCAGTGTCTTTGGATTCGCTTTCACGATCTTTCTTTGGAAGAGCAATTTTCTGCTACTATTCAGCCGATTTTGGAGAAGAAAGGGGAATCAAACTCTCTTCATATTCAAAGTTAGGCCTAACGCTTTTCATAGAAAGTAAACGTGCGAAATTTGCCGACAATGAATACTTTTCTGGACACTGAATCTCAAAGTTTGATTTATTTTTCGTCTGTGCAAAATTATGACTACTCGTGTTACCGGATTTTGCCACTTTCCAACCACAAATCTCTGCTAAAAAAAAAAAACTTAGAATCAAATTACAGCTATTGAGGAACTTGGGCTCTCATGCTATTACATAGTACATACGGATGACAGAAAAATGAAGAACATAACGCCGTTCCTTCTCTTTTTACTAAGGTTAAAACAGTAGCGAGGTTAAAAGCGGGTGTCCAGGTACTGTGTCAATACTTGATACCGTGGGAATCAAGTGAAAACGGTAGTGAACTTAATTATGTTGAAAGAAGTCCGCCTGTAAAAAACAAATAGAATGAAAAGAAAAATCAAGTAAAACAGGGATGTAAAGGACAAGAAAGGGAATGAAAACCTAAAATAAATAAGCGATAATAATAAACCAGTCTGATCGTCCGGCTCACGCCGGACTCTCAGACTTAGGCTCGCTTCGCTCGTACAACTGTAGTTTTTTTAAAGAAAAAGTAAATGAGTGTACAATATTCGATTAATCAGTAGGCTTCTTCTTTAACCATTAGATTACATTAACGGTAGTGCGCGTGGTCCGGCACTGTAGCGGGACCATAAAACAAACAGGGAAAAGTGAAATACACAGAAATATTTATTCCTGCATTTCCATCTAACCATTATTTCCATTTTACCTGATCATTGTGAAGTCTTGGTAGACACCGAACTCGTTCATCTTTTTTGTGCCAGCGTGTGCTTCTCGAGGTATCTAAGAGCAGGACGACTTTTTCTCCAACTAAAAGCGCAAGAAAGTGAATTAGAGAACCCACCTCTGAAAACTGAGGTACACCCTTTCTGCGATACAGTAAAATATTTTATTTGATCTTTCCATTTGCACTGTTAACATTGATTTTTTGCCTTAATATAAGCTTTGGATAATATGATATATGAGTCTGAGGTAGGTAGTAGTGTTCAGTTTCATTTTATCACCTTTTTACTTCTGGCTTGTCTTTCATCTCTACAGTGACTTCATAACAGAACCTCGTTGTACACAATGTTCTTCACTGAACCATGCGGTGTGTCTACCTTCAGTCCGGCTGGCGTTCTTACTCGGGAAAAAGCCACGTAGAATTTTTGTCCGTGACTGAAAACGTCTTTCGGCAAGTACACTCCTACTTCATTGAAGGACTGTCCTTGAGCTTTATTTATAGTCAATGCAAAAGCAAGACGTAAAGGAAATTATCTTCTTCGCAGTTGGAACGGTAACTGCTTTTCCCAGTAGTTGTCAATCTTGGGTATTACAGCTAACAGGTTTTTACGGCTCCCACAAACAAAGCGACAGCCAAGCACATAGCGTCCAAGGGTCTCTACTCTGTGTCGTGTCCCGTTGCAGAGACCGTTGACAACGTCAAGATTGCGCAGAAGCATGACGATTGCACCTTTCTTCAGACGTAGCTCATGAGGTGGCATTCCAGTGGTTCCAACGTGTTTAGGTACTCCACTGGGTACAACTCATCCGAGCTTCCTTCATAATACAGAGCCTCGTCAACGCTTTTGTAGACGCGCTCATCTTGCTGACAGAATGTGCATAGCCGTTCCAAAGCCTCATTATTTAGCTGCCTGACATTCAGATTCATGGGAGCCAGAATAGCCCGTTCACAAAGGTTAGTATCATTTGGATCAATTGTCTCGTCAAAAATTTCCGTGACAATACTCCTCTGACACCGGAACTCCTCCAAAATCTGAATTCGTCCTTCGTTATCGTTGGCCGTACCATTACCTACCTCCAAAAGGAAATTAGCCCATCCAAGTTCAGCTTCTCGAGTTCTCATGTTGACTTGAAGCCGATGAATCTTGAATAGTGACCAAAGAACAGAATTCGTTACGCACGAATTTAGGAAGTCGTCGCGTTGTCCGTGCTCAACTACTGGTAATACTTGCCGAAAATCGCCTCCAATGATGAATGGCTTGCCGCCGAACGGCCTGTCGTTCTGCATGATATCACGCAATAAACCTTCAACAGCTTCGAGGCGCACTTTGCAGCCATTGAAATTTCATCCCATATGATAATATCAATGGCCTTGAGCTGTCGTGCTTCTTTCTGCTGACGTTTCATCAAAGACGTGCGATTTCCATCAGCCATGTTGAGCTTGAACGCTGAGATTACCGTTCGTCCATTCGGCAATAGATTGAGTGCGATTCCAGTCCAAGCAACACACAGTACTTGACGCCGCTGCCCCATGGCCATGTTGTTGATGGTATTATAGAGATATGTTTTCCCTGTTCCTCCTGGCCCATCGATGAAAAGCATCGGTCGTCTCTGCGATTCATTGCTGTAAGGATGTCATCAGCAGCTTTTCTTTGACGCGTATTCAGTGATGCATATAGCAGTGATCCTTCACTTTCATGTTGACCATAGTCAACTGGGACATCAGGAAGTGAAGGTCGTTGATTTGCATGTGGCTTAACTATTTGGATCAAATCTCTGCCAAGCAGTAACATTCTGTCAGCTACGTCGAAGTAGGCAGCAGCAATTGCTTCTTCCGGGCTTACTTCCATATTAGTGAAATCGTCAGCCATCGATGCCGCAAACTCAGTCCATAGTTCTTCAGCGTTTGCGACTTCACAGTAACAGAGCAAGCAAGCAAAGAAACTGCATAACGTTGATGCTGTCTGAAACTGTGCAGCTTCCTGAATACTTTGACGATAGTATGTGTCAAGTCTTGGAATGACATTTTTCCTTTTGTGTTCAACACACACACACACACACACACACACACACACACACACACACACACACACACACACACACACACACACACACACACACACACACACACACACACACACACACACACACACACACACACACACACACACACACACACACACACACACACACACACACACACACACACACACACACACACACACACACACACACACACACACACACACACACACACACACACACACACACACACACACACACACACACACACACACACACACACACACACACACACACACACACACACACACACACACACACACACACACACACACACACACACACACACACACACACACACACACACACACACACACACACACACACACACACACACACACACACACACACACACACACACACACACACACACACACACACACACACACACACACACACACACACACACACACACACACACACACACACACACACACACACACACACACACACACACACACACACACACACACACACACACACACACACACACACACACACACACACACACACACACACACACACACACACACACACACACACACACACACACACACACACACACACACACACACACACACACACACACACACACACACACACACACACACACACACACACACACACACACACACACACACACACACACACACACACACACACACACAAGATAGGGATAAAAACCCAAATTCCAGTTTCCCTTACTCAGTTTGAAATTCAGAGAGCATACTTACTTCCTTTGATTATGGTTTAGTGTGATATTCTCCTCGTTCGTATTATGGTAGGAGTACGTGAACCACCGTAAAGCAGTCATCTTCTACCTTTCCCTAACCTTATTCCTCTGAAACAAGTGAGGAAGTGGTTACTGACTATAGTATTTTGAATTTTGCGGCGCGTTAACATTGGTCAAAAGGGCGGAGCCTCCCGCAGCCGGGTGTTAGTTTAGATCAGGGTCAAGCGTGTGTTGAGGATTTCTCAACAGGGGGTCGTAAGCGAGGGTCGGATTAGGGGGGGGGGGGGTTGTAAGAGGGGGTCGGAAAATTAAGGAAAAATTTAAGTAGGGGTCGGAAAATCAGAAAAAATGAAATTGGCAAAGAGAAAAGGAAGACGGGGTTGTCGTTTTCAAACAAACACATACTAAGGTGTACTTAATGCATTGTAATTTAGGTATGCGACATTCAGCAGAAAAACAGGAGCGAAAACTACTTCTTTTCAGACGTAGTGCTGAAACCTGAAGGATGACCAGCAGTGAATGGCATGTTTTTATCGCATATCAGAAGATATTCACAACTGAAACGTATCCTAAGGTTTTTTTTCAGGTCTCGATATCTGTGACTAAAAATGGAAGAGTTGCCTCAAAGAAGAAAAAACGTCAATGATGCGTATTCAGTACTTGAGTTCTGTTTAATATAAAAATAAATGATATAGAATAAGTAAATTTGTTTAATATTCGAATAAACGATTGAAGAAGACTCGCGGTTGCAGTTGAGGAAGACTATTGTAGCATAAAAAGTTAGGATAAAAAGAGGGTACACAAACCAAAAAATGATTTTTAAAAAACTTATTCTTCATAATTCTGGTAATGAAACTACTGTGCTTTTTGAGCCAATCTTGAAGATGGACGACTTAGCATTTTTTGCTGCTCTAACTGATGCTTGATGACGTCGGAGTCGCTTCGGTGGCACAAACCAAAACAACTGAAATTTTGAATAAATGTGATGCATAATAAATAAAGTGATAATGTTGTGATGTGATAAAATAGGAAACCAATTACTTTAAATGCAATTAACTACCTGAAAGTTTTTGTTCTTTCAAAAAATCGACTTTTTGTCAAACCCATCAAGTCTATGCACTACAAAATTACAGTTCTACAAAACAAAATTACAAAGTTACAGTCTACACAACAAAATCGACTGTTACTAATTTATATGAAAGAAATGAAACTAACCAGAGGTGACTTCGTATTCAGTACTAAGAGACCATAAGAGGCAATCTTCATAGCTTGCACAGTGCTTTGGCACTCTTCGTCACACCTAATTCAATATATTGAGGATCTGCAGTTGTACGGGAACGCAGCGTCGAAAATTCGCTTAGGAACGGATGACAAACGAGACCTTCAGAAGCTAACAGAAGTGTAAGAGCACTAAGTAAAAGTAGAAGCATAGCTGCAATGAAAAGCAAGTACGCTGGCTCAAATTGGTAAGTGTAGTGCAGACTTATTTATGCGCGATTACAAAGACTTCGATAAGGACATCTGTTAATTGGCCATTACACGCTCTGTTGAAATAGGGCTGATGCTGGTGACTCTCCAAGTTTGGATGGCTCAACGAGATGCCGGGCTCTTTTTATTGTGACGATCAGGGATCAATCCCTGCAAAGGTGGTATTTTTGCATTTGACGTAAAAGAATTTAGAGAGCACATTTCTCATCCTACAGTGACGAACTTCTTACTTTCAGTCGAAAAAGCAATTCTGATGCTGCTACTGAGCGAAAAAAGACATCTACAGGCGCAATTAGGGTTAAAATTAGTACAAAATAGGCTCTACGAGTTTCTGAATATCTACACTCTAAGTGAATTTTATGCAATAAAGCTGGCTGCGATCTGTAGAGAGAGATTTCTTCTATATTTCTACAAAGTTTTGTAGCTCTAGCTTTCCTAGTTTTTTTGAAACCTAGTTGAGAAAAATCCCAACTTTTGCCTCAAATTTTCGCGTTTTTCTCAACTAGCTTTTGAGAGAACCAGAACACCTACAGAGGCCAAAACTTGCAGTCAAGGGTTTCCCTTGATGCTCTATAAAAAAGGAGTCGAATGTTTCAACGGCGCTACCGTATCCTCGCAACGGGAAAAAGAGCGAAATCTCAGATTTTCGGCAACGCGTCAAAATCTGTGTGACTTCAAACACATTTCCATAACTCTGCTCATAGTTAATAAAAACGAATTCAGTTTAAAGTCTGTTGTAGAGGAGGATTTTTGCTATCGCGAATTTTTTTACTTCTTTACAGGTGGTTCTCCTTCTCAAAAAAAGCTAGTTGAGAAAAAGTTGAGAAAAATGCCAAATTTCTCAACTATTTCTAAACTAGGTTTCAAAAAAACCAGAGGGTCCCTGCAAAAGATTTTCTGGCCGTTTTGTAGCGCCAATCTTCTTCTACACAACGCAGCCACCTACCTTCTACCCATCTTTATCTTCTTATGTCTCTTCGCTAGTGAGTTACTCATGTCTATTTCAAGGTCACAAAATCCGACCTGTCCAGCAGTAATTTCGAATTAAGACCCGGTTTTAATCGCTAAAATAACCCCTATATAACACTCGTATGTGGCAAACAGTGTTCTAAATACAATTTCAAAAAATTGCCGTTGAAATGTTCTCCTCAGTGCTTTTTTTCGGTTTTGCAAAAATCTAGATTCCGGCGGGGATCGAACTCTCATCCATTCATTTCCATTGTCGATGAGTAAAATTGTTTGTTAATAGTTGGAAATAGTGTGAAAATTGTTTTAAAAGATGTTCTCCTTCTTTTTCAGCTGTTTTTTCGTTTTGCAAAAATAATGGTTCCGGCGGGGATCGAACTTTTGATCATCTCTTTATCAATGTCAAATAGTACAATTCTGTTCCCGAATACACATTTAGAGCTCACTTATCTTTTTAAATTATATGTCTACGTGTACACTGACTCACTTCTAATTCTTGCAGTAACGTCTACCTCGCACTAATCTGAGCAAATATACCCGGAGTATATTTTTGGTGAGTAGCCAATATGGAATGGGGCGCAGTCTACCGGTAGCATCTTCGACAATCTGACTGCCTTCTAGTTAGTCTTTCTTTATTATCTTTATTATTGACACGTCTTTTAATCTTCTCGCCTAATGATAACCATTTATAGGATCTATTTATACACTAATTGCAGTATTTACAGATGTACCAGGATATTTCCGCCTTTACTCCTGAGGAGAGCTTCATGCGTTTCAAAGAATTTAACTCCGAACGAAGACCTTCAGCGGAGTGGCTGGCAAAGAAGAAAAAGTTGAGAGATGCATGGCTCACATCTCAACACAAGACGACGACGACGACGACGACAGCTCCACCCTCTGATCGATCCTCTACTATTCTTTTCATAGTACTCGGATTCCTCGCTTTGATAACGCTAGTGGTAAGGGTTTCTTTTGCAAACACTTTTTTCCAGTCTATTTGTGAGCTTTTTGAAATTCGTTTCAAAATGTTTTCTGCTATTATCATTATTTCTGCTCAGACTTGGGCTGTGAAACGAAACGCTGTGAAACAGCGAAGGAAACGTGACCGCGAAGTCCAGGAACATCAAGAACTACTCGAGCAGTCTATTCGCTCGAGGTCTTTGCTGCTCGAAATAGAAAATTAAAACCATTTATTAAATTTATTATGTATGTAAATTCCAAAAAACATCTTCCTCTGTTGTCTTCTCACTGCACTGTTCCACATCTCCATACGAGCTGCCTGGAAAACACCTTATTACAGAAATTCTACAGAAAATCAAACGCAATATTCTAACCTTGTTTAGATCGGTCCATCGAGAGATTGATTGCTTTTCTACCTCCATTATTTTTCTTCATCTTCTTTCATCTGGCACACGTCACGCGGCATCTTGAACATAACTAACATGAACATATAATTTCTAGTTATTATTTATTCCATTAATACCGCTGTATTACAATATGTATTTTGTTTTACTTGTAGCATCACTATTTTTTAAAACAATTTATTATTTGTTTATTACATCGTATTATTTTAATTTATTTATTAGGCGTTTATTTGTTTTTTAAATTTTTTTATTATACCCAAATTTTGATTGCTGTGTGGGCAGCTATACTGGTAGGAACGAGATGAGGGAGTCGTTTTTGGGAGGGTCTGCGAGGGGGGGGGGAGGGGGGGGGGGCTCGTTTTAGGAGGGATTTTTCCCAACTAAATGCTTGACCCTGGTTTAGATACAAATGTCGCCGTCGATGAGGTCACACCTACAGAAGACATTGTAGCTCAGGACAGCCTGAAGGAAGCGCTTCTGACAAATTAAGGAGTCAGTTGGATATTGTCGAGTTTCATCGCACCGTTTCTCTTAACTATATTTTAGGTCCTAGGGCTACTTTCTAAAATGACCCGAGCGTTGTCTAGAACGAAGGTGGTGGACCGCATAAACAAAGGAATGGTAAGCTTCATGCAGGATATTGCTAAAGAGATGGTCGAGGGCACGCATTTTTCAAGAAGGAACAGGAAAGAACGAAAAGGATCGCCAAAACAAGATGTAAAAAGTAAAGAGAAAACTATCGTTAAAGAAGTGATTGGATGTGCGTCTTCTGTAAGAAAGACCATTTTGCAAACCACCGGAGCAGGACCAAAAGTTCCACGAATTCAGCTTCAGTACAAAAGTGTAAGTGCACTTCTGCGACAATAAGGAACAGTTCTATCCAACATATAACTTTCATTTGTACATTATTCAGAGGTCAATGTAGAAGGCTGAGAAGAAGAGGATGACGGAATTCATCGACTAGAGCGATCTGAAGGTACAAACCCGATCAATTTTAGAAACAGATCGTCGGCTCCTGGAAACATGTTTCGTCTGTGGCAGAAGAAGCCTGGAAGAAAATGATGAGAACGAAGTGTTTTGAGTGAGCTGTTCCAACACTGCAGTTTGCGAGCTTCGTCACACATTTTGTGTTGCATTGGAGTAGGTAACCAGTGCTCGACATATAAAACCGGTCAATGGCGCATGGAAGAAGTTTAACATACGTCCTGCCCTAGATCTAGAGCCATTATTTTCGTAGTTTTTTCTCACTAATCTAACAGGGCCTTAAAAAGTTATCAGGTAGAAACGACACAGAATAAATCTGGCTTTCATTTCACAGCAACCAATGGTTCGCATGATCATGTACATGCAACAACAAAGGGTGACAGAAGGTACAGCAAACGATGTCTGGTGAAACGTGAAGAAGAAAGGCTGAAGGTGCTCAGGAAGATGCCGAAGAAAGCGTGAAAAAGAAAGAAATTATTGAAATTATAAGTCCCCACGTAATCGCATGCATTGCAGACAAAATGTACATCAAGGAAAGAAAATAATACAATTGTGTGCGGGAATGTACACTAACACATCTAAGAGGCAACCTATGGAACACATAACTCAAAAGAATAATAGAAAAAACGATCACCTTGACTCCCGTTGATCTTCGAACTGGTCGAGCGGGCGCCAATAATTCTTCCATTTGTCCCGATCGCGTGCCAGAGTAGCCCAGTGGTTCCTTCTTTCGCGTGGGACACGGTGAGCATCATATTTTTCTTTGAAGGACATCGAGAAGAAATCTGACCATCGGGTCGGCGGTCTTCCTGTAGTGCGCTTAATATCGCGGGGAACCCAGCCGCTCACGGCTCTGGTCCAACGGTTGTCATTAAAGCGCATCACGTGTCCGGCCCACCTTATTTTACTTTCCTTAGCAAACCTATCCGCATTCGAGACCCATCCGTTCCGCATGAACATCGTCTTGTCTAGATTCAGCTGAAGACCGAAGCATCCACATGTTTCGTCGAATTCGGTCAGCATTCGTTCCGCTTGGCTGATGCTAGGTGTTATCCGTATGATGTCATCAGGAAAGCGCAAATGGTGTAGCTGCGGACCATCAACCTTCACTCCCATGTCGTCCCATTCCAACTTTCGCACTGCGTTCTCGAGGGTGGCTGTGAATATTTTGGGTGAAATTGTATCACCCTGTCGGACCCCCTCTTCACGTCAATGATGATTTTCTTGTAGAATGGCGAAATTCCGGTCGTGAAGTTACTGTACAACTCTCGAAGTACCTTTATGTACTGAGTAGGGACGCCTTGGTTGTCCAAGGCTTCCACGACCGCTTCCGTTTCAACTGAGTCAAAGGGCTTCTTCAAGTCTATGAAGGTGAGACAGAGCGGCATCTTGTACTCTCATGATACCTCGATGAGTTTCGAAACAGTGTGAATGTGGTGCTGAATCTTTTTCGAAATCCTGCTTGCTCGCAAGAGCTGTCCTTCATCCTTTTTTTTTCAATCCTATTAAGGATCACTCTTGTAAAGAGCTTGTAGATGACGGACAGTAAGCAGATTGGGCGATAGTTGCCGATGTCATGTGGACTCCTTTTTTATACAGCAACACGGTCTTGCTGGTCTTCCACTGTTTAGGGACCTTGCATTCCGACAGGTAACGTGTAAAGAGCCTCGCCAGGGTGTTGACCAGTACTGGCGGAAGGTTCTTCAGTTGTTCTGGTCTTATTCTGTCGGGACCGGGTGCCGTACGATTTCTTACCGACATGATAGCATGTCGTTTTCGGACGGGAGAACCTCTGGAATGACTTGTCCGTTTTCCCTCAGATGGTGAGGAAGCAAGTGGACATGGCTCTCGAAGAGATCAGAGTAGAAGTCGTAGATGATTTTCTCCATCCCCCTTCTCGATGCAATGGTTGTTCCCTTCAGGTTTCGGAGAGCAGTCATCTTCGCCTTGCGACTGGCGAAGTCTCGACAGGTATAGCGGCCGCCTCTGCAGCTTCAGCCAGTACTTCTGCTCTTCTCTCTTTAAGGTCTTCCTTTATCGCCTCTCTGCAAAGCCTTGCGAGCTCGGACGTGAGTTCTTGGTTCCCTGCGGCTCGTGCTGCTCCACGCCGGCGTATCAGCTCAAGAGTTTCAAGAGGCAGGCGTCTCTTGGTGGTTTTAGAACTCTCAGCCTTCTTCGCGCAGTCGTGAAGTTGTTCAACGAGCCGGTCATGTTCCTTGTCCATTGCGGAATCTTCGCAAAAACCTGCTAACGTAGCGAAGAGGTCCCAGTTGATGATAGTTCTGTGATTTCCCTCCCTAAACTTTGCGGCTTTTTCTGCTCTCCTTGTGAAGGAAAATCTTCCTCGGATGAGGCGATGGTCCGATCCCGTATAGAACTTTGGTACAACAGCGACGTCCGTCAGGCAGAACCTTCTAATGACGATGATGTGGTCTATTTCATTACGGTACCCTCCACCGGGTGACTCCCATGTCCAGCGTAGAGAGGAGGGCTTCTGGAATTGCGAGTTCCCATGGATGGTCTTAGTCGTCGTGATGAACTCGGAGAGCCTCTCCCCCTGGTTATTCCATTGTAGGCCGCGGGTCCCGAAGTGAAATTCCTCCGGCGTTCTTCTTGGGCCAATTTTGGCGTTGAAAAATTTTGGCGCCAATTATGACCTTGTAGAAAGCATGATTTTTTCGGTAGAACTTCTTCAGGTCCATATAGAAAGCTTCGACTTCTTCTTCATTGTAGCTTGATGTTGGAGCGTAAGCGACGAAGATAGTCAAAGCTGGTGTTCCCATCCGCAGACGTCCGATTCGGGTCGTAAGTTGTTCGAACAGTTCTTCTCCAGTTTCATATACGGCGTTGAGAGGGTGGCGTCGTCTCGTCTCAGTCAGTCCGATGACGTCGTACTTGATCTTCTTGGCTTGCATCATCAGATCTTCGATGGCCGCTTCCGATGCAAGCGTACGTGCGTTATAAGTACAGGTCGCCATCCTAGTTCTATTCCGTTTCGGTAGCCTATATGACTGCTGCATCCCCGTCCTACCTGGTGCTACCAGGCTTCCCTCCGGAATCAGGAGACTCTTTTACTATTACTGTGTTTTGCATAAAATTTAAAACCCATGGGTAGGTTGCAAGCCTCTAGTCCCATGAGTTTTTGGGAGAACTTCCGTTCTCCCGGAGTGGACATGTGGAGCTTATTTGTTGGAGGCGACTCCAAAGCGCCTCCTTTGCACCTCCCAGTCACTTGATTGCAGGCTTTTAGCCGACGCCGACGTACGGAATACAAGGATGTCATGAGTCAGTCCTGACTCAGCAGAAACAGGGAGTCCGTCCCCTGAATCCACCTGCGTCCCTGGGCAAGCACAAGGTCGCTTTTGGTCCGCGATTAGCCCCCTATCCGCCACCCGGGGACGCGCCACGTAGCCTCGCGACTAACCGGCCGTGATACCTCTAGTGAGGGAGATCTGTGGAGGAAAAAAAGAAAACGAAGAAAAAAATGACAGATTCTCAAAGACAGAAAAGATGTGGAAATCAAAGTCAGAAAATATTATTTCGGCCTGTCTTAAGCGTTTGCGTGCAGTAGGCGGATTGCACACAAAACATCGTAAACGACTTCTAAAGTCTCCGGTTACGGTCCGACTTTCGCGACGTGCAAGTTCCATAACTCTTCAGTATCTCATCATCTGTGAATACCTAATAAGTTACAAAAATAATTACAACAAACATTGTTCAAACAGTGCAAAAGCATTGCATACAAATGGATAAGCAGCCTCCCCAAAAAGGGAGCATTTCACGCTGACTTCGACGTTAGGACTATCATCGACCCCGATGATGTATAAGGGGCGTGGTATAAAGGACCGTTCGCGGTCATGGTTATGCTAGGGATTACGACTTGTACGGTCAAAGAGTGCGGCAGACTACGCTGTGCCCACCTTTTCATCCAATTCCATTGCTGACAATTGTTCTACTCACCTGTACTCACATAATAAAGACATTCCACTGAACCACCTCTTTTTGGTCTGTTCAAATAGGGTTATAAAATACCCTAAAGTCTCTAGTCACCCACTCACACAGTTTGGTGCATCGGCTAAAACAAGCCATTACTCTCCCGCGTCAAAGAGTAACATCTTTGAGGCCAGGAGAAAGAGACTAGCTTATTGAGCAACTTATACGGTCAAACCAAAGACCGTGAATCGCATCAGATTCATCCCAGTAATTGGGCAAAAAGTCGTTCCCTTACAAACGTAACTGGAACGCAGATCACTGTCAAGAAACAGTTGATTAGACCTCTGTCTAAAGCTACAGTAGGTCAAGTGAAGTTTATCGCATTTGCACGTGCATAAAGAAAGAAATAGCACTGCATTTTCACAGAACACCAATAGTTCTCAGCGCAACGACGCTAAAAACTTTAGTATTCCGTTACAGGGAATACACTAAACAGGTTGAGTACTCAGCAATAGATGAGGAAACTTATCAGAAATGCAGATCAGCCACAGCACTTTTACAAAGTAGCATAAGACAAATAAAAGAAGCAAGAGCAAACCTCCAAGAATTATATAACGAGGTTAGAGATGAGTATAAAAACTGCAAAAACAAGTCCGAAAGGAAGGATTTGATGATTGAAATTGAACAAATAGAGGAAGAATCGCAGCTACAATCTGCGATAGCTGAAGCAAACGACCTAACATTCATGCTAACAGCGCGCCTTGATGAAACAAAAAATATGCGCGAAAATATGGAAATCAAACTGGGATACATGTCCCTAAAGCCCCAAAGAGACAATAATGTCAACAATGAAGAAAACGAAGAAGGGGATGGTGAAATTGATAATACAAACGAAAATTGCGTGAGAGACACCACAATGCCATCTTGCTCGCAAGACACATCAAATTCAGCATCCACATGCAATAGTGGCACAGCCAAAAGGACGCTGAGGTCAATAAAACCTCCACAAGCCACACTACCAAAATTTTACGGGAATTCTGACGACTTCCCAGAATACTGGGCCGTTTTTGAAGCCCTTGTCCATAACAGTGAAGAACTGGACATTATGGAAAAGATACTACTACTCAAAGAAAGTTTAAAGGGTCGAGCGCAAACAGCCATCAAAGGGATAAAACTCATTCCTGAAAATTACAATTGGTTGATCAAAACTTTACAGGAGAATTACTCCAATCACCAGTCTAATAGATCACAAATAGTCAAAAAATTGGTCAGTATGAGTGTGGCAAACAATTCCGCAGACATCTGCTCTGCAACATTTGATCAAATAAGAATGCTGACCTACCAAATGATTTCTGCAGGATATCATGTAGGGAAAACCTGCGACCCAATGTGGTGTGAAACAATCTTATCTAAATTCCCTGAAGACATCATAAAATCTGTATTAGTGGCCAGTCAATCACAAGACCGGCAAACAGTTGATGACCTCATGAATCTCTTAAAAATAGAGATCACTGCAAAAGTCTACGTCGAAAGCAGACTTGGCCATAAACATATCAACAAGGCCATCCCATCAAAGACCAATCATGACAACTTAAGGACTAATCGTAACTGCTTGTTCTGTCATAAGGACAATCATGTATCAATGCAGTGCCGAACGGTCACGGATCAAAGCATTCGCCGCAAGATGCTTAAGGAGCAGAATCGCTGTTGGAAATGTTGCTCCCCTAATCATAGCAGCTTTGATTGCCAAAGATCAGACTGTCTAAAGTGCGGACAAAAACACCACATGAGCCTCTGCTTTAAGACAGAGCAACTCAGCCAAAACAACAGCTCGAAACCCAAATTTGTTCGTGTTGGCCAAAACCAGCAAAGGCAACACAGCTGGCAAAATAGAGAGGAAAACAATCGAAATATTCCACAAAGGCTCAAACCAATAAACACTCAGGTGTCTGTGGAACCCCCACAGATCAAGGAAAACTCCATTCAGCACAGTCAAACTAGCAAACAACTAATATTAATGACTGCTGAAGGCAATATTTGGGATGCCAGAAAACAGACATATGAAAAAGTGCTATTTTTCTTCGATTCTGGGGCACAAAAAACAGTAATCGAAGAAAATCTTGCACAACAGCTCGGTCTACCCAAGAACACGACCGAAATCTGCACCATGTCCGGAATTGGTGGCCATATCGAGTGCTTCGAAAGTCATAAGGTTCCGGTAAAACTAGGAACTGCTTTCGGAGGAGAAATTTGCATGACCATACAGACCAAACCAGTCATAACAAACGGATTCCCTTCAGTGAAATTGAACACGGAAGATATTGAGTTCTTGAAAACAAACACTATCTGTCTAGCAAATTCAAAGCTTCGTGGTGAACATCAAAATCCACACATTCTCGTTGGACTGGACTACTACCACGATTTAGTTACGGATCCAGCAAACGGAATCCGAACACCATCTGGCTTTCATATAGCAAAAACGGTTTTTGGACCCACAATTTATGGTCGAGGAATCAGCAAAGTAAGTGAAACCGCTAACACAGTATGTCACAGCCTGACAATTTCCGAAAACACGGAACAAGAACTCTTACAGAAAATGTTTGAGTTGGACGGCCTCGGTATCATGCCGGAAGAAACCCAGGGAGACGAAAAAGTTCAAAGATGTTTCGAGGAATACTCGAAATTGATCTCATTTGAAAACAACATCATCACAGCTCCCTTTCCGCTGAAAGAAAATGTAATCCAGTTAGAAAATAACTACTCAGTAGCTATAAGAAGACTAGAATCCTTACAAAACATCCTCTTATGTAATCCTGAACAAAAGCAATGGTACTGCGATCTTGTGAACAAATATGTCAGCGAAGGGATCGTAGAGAACTTCGACACAGCAGACCGCTATGCAGCTGGAATCTATTACATGCCACACAGAGGGGTATGGAAACCACAGAAAATGGTTCCTTTAGGGATAGTTTTCGACGCTTCGTCTAAACGAAGAGGCCACCTCAGCCTGAACGACGTCATTCGAAAAGGGGAATCCTTCGTTAACAGAATACACGACATTCTTACCTCCTCAAGGTTCACGAAGATCGTCTTAATGTGTGACATTGAATCCGCCTTCACACAAATTCGACTGGTAGACGCACACAAGGATCTATGCAGATTCTTGTGGCTTCGGAATGTCAATCACCCACCAACAAAAGACAACGTCAAATATAGATTTAGAAGGTTGCCTTTTGGAGTTACTGCTTGTCCGAGTATACTAAACATGGCGATTCTGTCCTACTTGGAATCCCAGAACTCGGGACTATCCACAGAAATTGCCAAGAATTTGTATGTGGATAATATACTTTTGCAAGCAAAATCGGTTCCTGAAGCTGTAAGAAAGTACAAGGAATCAAAGTATCTCTTCAGCAAGATAGGGATGAATCTACGCGAGTATATCTCAAATTCTGAAGAAGTAAATTCAAGGATTCCATATTCCGACAAACTCCAATCTGGATCAATGAAAATACTAGGAGTTGATTACAATACTATAACAGACAACTTTACTGTGAGAACAAAGTTTGTTCACAATAAAAAATTAACTAAGGGAGATGTCGTGAGCCAAACTAATTCCATTTACGACCCAATAGGTCTCACAGGACCGCTCATGGTTAAACTGAAGTCCATGATGCGAGAAATCTTCGATTCAAAAGTGGACTGGAAAACTCCGCTCGATCAAAAGATATGCGACGAATGGTACAAATTGTGTAAAGAAGTAGATCTAGCAACATTATCAATTCCTAGGTACGTACTATCACCCAGAGTAGGTGACCAAAAACGCCTTTGGTTGTTCGCAGATGCAAGCAGGATTGCAATCGCAGCTTGTTCATACTTACAATGTGTCCCCTCTGACACAATTTCCAGCCTGATCTGTGGAAGGACGCGATTGACCCCCAAAAAGTTACATCAGACTATCCCAAAATTAGAGTTGCTCGGAATCCAGCCAGATTAGGCAGCATATTATCAGCTGTCCCCACGGATCTCCCTCACTAGAGGGATCACAGCCGGTTAGTCGCGAGGCTACGTGGCGCGTCCCCAGGTGGCGGATAGGGGGCTAACCGCGGACCAAAAGCGACCTTGTGCTTGCCCAGAGACGCAGGTGGATTCAGGGGATGGACTCCCTGCTTCTGCTGTGCCAGGACTGACTCATAAAATCATTGTATCCCGCACGTCGGTCCGGCCAAAAGCCTGCAATCAATTGACTGGGAGGTGCAAGGGAGGCGGTTTGGAGTCGCCTCCAACAAATAAGCTCCACATGTCCACTCTGGGAGAACGGAAGTTCTCCCAAAAACCCATGGGACTAGAGGCTTGCAACCTGCCCGTGGGTTTTAAATTTCATGCAAAAAACAGTAATAGAAAAGAGTCTCCTGACTCCGGTAGAAAGCCTGGTACGGTAGCGCCAGGTAGGACGGGGTTGCAGGAGTCATGTAGGCTACCGAAACGGAAAAGGACTAGGATGACGATCTGTACTTATAACGCACGCACGCTTGCATCGGAAGCGACCATCGAAGATCTGATGGTGCAAGCCAAGAAGATCAAGTACGACGTCATCGGACTGACCGAGACGAGACGACGTCACTCTCTCAACGCTGTATTTGAAACTGGAGAAGAACTGTTCTTAGGAACATGCGACAATAGAGGTGTTGGTGGAGTTGGCGTCCTCGTCAACACGAGTATGGCACAGAACATCGACTCTTTCGAACAACTCACGACCCGAATCGGACGTCTGCGGATGAGAAGATGTGGTCCCACACCGGCTTTGACTATCTTCGTCGCTTACGCTCCAACATCAAGCTACGAAGAAGAAGAAGTCGAAGCTTTCTATATGGACCTGGAGAAGTTCTACCGAGAAGATCATGCCTTTTACAAGGTCATAATTGGCGACTTCAACGCCAAAGTTGGCCCAAGAAGAACGCCGGAGGAACTTCACATCGGGACCCACGGCCTACAATGGAATGACCAGGGGGAGAGGCTTTCCGAGTTCATCATGACGACTAAGACCATCCATGGGAACTCGCAATTCCAGAAGCCCTCCTCTCTACGCTGGACGTGGGAGTCACCCGGTGGAGGGTACCGTAATGAGATAGACCACATCATCGTCAATAAAAGGTTCTGCCTGACGGATGTCGCTGTTGTACCAAAGTTCTATACGGGATCGGACCATCGCCTCCTCCGAGGAAGATTTTCTTTCACGCGGAGAGCAGAGAAAGCCGCCAAGTTCAGCAAGAGAAATCCCAGAACTACCATCAACTGGGATCTCTTCGCTACGTTAGCCGGCTTTTGGGAAGATTCCGCAATGGACAACATCGACGAGGAATACGACCGGCTTGTCAAACACCTTCATGACTGCGCGAAGAAGGCTGAGAGTATTAAAACAACCAAGAGACGCCTGTCTCTTGAAACTCTTGAGCTGATACGCCAGCGTGGAGCAGCACGAGCCGCAGGGAACCAAGAGCTTACGTCCGAGCTCGCAAGGCTTTGCAGAGAGGCGATAAAGAAAGACCTTAAAGAGAGAAGAGCAGAAGTGCTGGCTGAAGCAGCAGAGGCGGGAAAAAGCATCCGCTATGCCCGCCGAGACTTCGCCAGTCGCAAGACAAAGATGACAGCTCTCCGGAACCCGAAGGGAACAACCATTGCATCGAGAAGGGGAATGGAGAAAATCATCTACGACTTCTACTCTGATCTCTTCGACAGCCGTGCCCACTTGCCTCCTCACCATCTGAGGGAAGATGGACATGTCATTCCAGCGGTTCTCCCGTCCGAAATACGACATGCTATCATGTCGGTGAGAAATCGTACAGCAGCCGGTCCCGACAGAATAAAACCAGAACACCTGAAGAACCTTCCGCCAGTACTCATCAACACCCTGGCGAGGATCTTCACACGTTACCTGTCGGAATGCAAGGTCCCTAAACAGTGGAAGACCAGCAAGACCGTGTTGCTGTATAAAAAGGGAGATCCACATGACATCGGCAACTATCGCCCAATCTGCTTACTGTCCGTCATCTACAAGCTCTTCACAAGAGTGATCCTTAATAGGATTGAAAAGGTCTTGGATGAAGGACAACCATGCGAGCAAGCAGGGTTTCGAAAAGGATTCAGCACGATCGACCATATTCACACTGTTTCGAGACTCATCGAGGTATCACGAGAGTACAAGATGCCGCTCTGTCTCACTTTCATCGACTTGAAGAAGGCCTTTGACTCAGTTGAGACGGAAGCGGTCGTGGAAGCCTTGGACAACCAAGGCGTTCCCACTCAGTACATAAAGGTGCTTCGAGAGTTGTACAGTAACTTCACGACCGGAATCTCGCCATTCTACAAGAATATCATCATTGACGTGAAGAGGGGGGTTCGACAGGGTGATACAATCTCACCCAAAATATTCACAGCCACCCTCGAGAACGCAATGCGAAAGTTGGAATGGGACGACATGGGAGTGAAGATCGATGGTCGGCAGCTACACCATTTGCGCTTTGCTGATGACATCGTACTGATAACACCTAGCATCAGCCAAGCGGAACGAATGCTGACCGAATTCGCCGAAACATGTGGATGCATCGGTCTTGAGCTGAATCTTCAAAAGACGATGTTCATGCGGAACGGATGGATCTCGGATGCCCCATTCACGCTCAACGGAACGAACATATCCGAATGCACCAGCTACGTCTATCTGGGTCGGGAATTGAACATGATGAACGACCTGGCCCCCGAGCTGGGCAGGAGGAGAAGAGCGGCTTGGGGAGCGTACAAGAGCATCGAGGACGTAGTGAAGAAGACCAAGAACACCCGGCTCCGTGCTCACCTCTTCAACACCACCGTACTTCCTGCTTTGACCTATGCCTCAGAAACCTGGGCACTTCGCAAGCAGGAAGAAAACGCGGTGAGCGTCATTGAACGCGCAATTGAGAGAGTGATGCTAGGAGTATCCCGTTTCAAGCAAGTGAGAGACGGGATTCGAAGTTCTCTCCTACGTCAGCGATCGAAGATCAGAGACGCCGCCGCGTTTGCCAAGGAAAGTAAAATAAGGTGGGCCGGACACGTGATGCGCTTTAACGACAACCGTTGGACCAGAGCCGTGAGCGACTGGATTCCCCGCGATATTAAGCGCAATACAGGAAGACCGCCGACCCGATGGTCAGATTTCTTCACGAAGTCCTTCAAAGAAAATTACGATGCTCTTCGTGTCCCACGCGAAAGGAGGAACCACTGGGCTACTCTGGCACGCGACCGGGACAAATGGAAGAATTACTGGCGCCCGCTCGACCGGTTCGAAGACCAACGGGAGTCAAGGTGATCAAGGTGATTATCAGCTGTCCAAGCAAAAATCGAAGAAGTGAACATAGTTTCGGACAGTGAAATTGCCTGGTACTGGATCAAATCTTCAAAAAAAGTTCCTGTTTTCGTGGCAAATCAGCGAGCAAAAATACTTAGTATTAAACAGCAACTCGATAATCGTGGTGCTACGGTCAAATTTTTCCATGTTAGCACCGAAAACAATCTAGCTGATGCTGGAACGAGAGGTCTGACAGCACAAGAAATTATCGAGAATGACTGGATCAAAGGACCACGCTGGCTGGAAAATCACTGCAGCGGGTGGCCTATCAAGTCGATAAACACACTATCTGACGTCCATGAGAATGACGAAATAGAAACAATGGTTACTACTACATTGAAAGTAACCACGTCAGAAAACAAACAACAAGAACAGCTTATTGATCTCAAGCGTTTTTCGAAAATCGACAACGTGCTACGTGTGCTAGCAAAGACTGCAAAAACAATGAAAAATTGGGTTGCAAAAACCAATCAAAATCGCTCGTCACCGATAAAAGTATCAGAAGTCGACAAATTTGATAACGTGTTCGAAATAACGGCATCAGATATGGTCAACGCGGAACGCCTTCTAATTAGCCATGAACACAGAAGCATTAATCTTGACGCTCTAAAAAAAGCGATTTCATGATAAACTGATTATTCGCGACGAAGACGGAATCATTCGGCACCACTCCCGCCTTCAAAATGCCTCAATTCCGTATGACACAAAGTCACCGATTTATATCCCAGAAGACTCGGAATTATCCAGGCTGATCGTGCAGGACATTCACATCAAAAATGGTCATTCTGGCAAAGAGCACACTCTTTCAATCGCAAGACAACGCTTTTGGATTTCACGTCCCTCTTACGTATTCAAGAAATTCCTAAAAGGTTGCGGCATTTGCAAAAAATACCAAGGTCTTCCCTTAGGAGCACCGATCATGCCTCCACTACCAAAGGACAGGGTCATAAAGTCCAGACCATTTCAAAATGTCGGATGTGAGTTCATGGGTCCTTTCACTTCAAAAACTCTCGAGAAAATGTACGTGTGTTTATACGCATGCCTTACAACTCGAGCAGTACACTTAGAAGTCGTAGAAAATCTTTCGGCAGGAGCATTCCTCAATTGTTTCGTGAGATTCGTCTCGCGCAGAGGAGTTCCAGAGATTGTCCGCTCAGATTGCGGAACCAACTTCAAGCTTGGTGAAGTCATTATCACAAAGATGTTCTGCGACCTCAACGAGAATGGTCGATCTCTTATGTCGTATTGTGCATCCCAACGAATAAACTGGATCTTCAATCCTCCTGGATCCCCCCTGGATGGGTGGTGCATGGGAACGACTAGTCGGTTTAACCAAGAAAGCGTTTAATAAATCAATAGGGCGCAAACGCTTGAGTTTTGCAGACATGTGCACCGTGATCACTCGAATTGAGGCGATTCTAAACACAAGACCTCTCACGAAACTGAACTCCAGTGATATTGCAGAGATACCATTGAGGCCCATTGGTTTTTTGAAGGGAAATTTCAACTAAACAAAGAACGAACCCGAACGACAAAGTTGCAAACGTATCTGGCGATCCTGACTACGATCCTAATCTCATTCAAACAGAAAAACAGGCACTTGAAGCATTTCAAACATCAGAAATGATAGCCAATAAATTCTGGGAGAAATGGAATGTTGAATATGTGACCTCATTAAGAGAAACACAAAAAATCAACCTCAAACAACCCAGACACCTACCAAGATCACTCCCAGAAATAAGTGAAATTGTTCTGATTGAAGAAGAACTAATACCCAGAGGGTGCTGGTCATATGGTAGAATTACGGAAATTATATGCAGCACCGATGGGTTGGTTAGATCCGCCAAAGTACTTTTACCGAACCGAAAAATAATTCACCGTCCTCTGAACAAAATTTTCCCCCTGGAAATCCGAAGTGCCCCAGAGGACACAACAATAAACACCCAAAAAGATCAACATCAACCTAACCAAGAAAGGAGAAAACTTCCAGCTCGTGCCTCAAAAACAGAAGCGTATAAAATAATCAGAGACTACGAACTAGGACTGGAAGGTGCTCAGTACACTATCCCACGAACACCTGTTGCACTAACTATTATTGCAATGTTGTCAATGATATCTCCAACATTAGCTGAATGTGTCCCCAAGATAGCCTGCGTGAAAGGAAAGATCAATATCTCACCTCCGAAAGGTTCCTTCCAGCTATGTTTTGATGAACATTGCCGAACGTTCAATGAGGTCACGAAAAACCTCACTTACACAGTACCAGTATCCCCTCACAACGATCAAGTAAAGGTTGCACTAATAATGATAGGCAACCACAGCATGGAGACACTTGAGACAATATGCAACCGACCAGACTTCTGCGATCATCACTACTTTCTCTCAAAGGCTCTTCTAGGCAACCCTCACTGTTGGCTTGCAGGAGCAATCGCTGCCCTAGCAGTAGTGATTTACATTTTTGCCGTAATTCTGGCTATATTAGTCTGGTCAATGTACGAACTCAGACACGCTAACAAAGCTGTACCAATGGAACAACTACCTATAATTACTACACGACACAATCGTAGTAATAGCCCTAACGCGTTCGTTCCCGCACCACTTCCATGTCTAACTGCAATATGTCTAATTTTAACCACCGTTCTAACAAGTGCGAATGCATGTCAACGCGGATACATGCGGCACTCAGCGAACCTCATTTGCAGTGAACAAAGCAAGTGCTTCTATCAGTACAATGAGGAACTCTTATTTAATCGCCTTACCTCCAAAATTTGCATACAAATCAACCACTCGAACAAAACGCTTGGGTTCATTAGGGTCACCAAAAAACCAATAAAGCTGACCTGCTCCAAGGTTCTGGAATTCTTCACAAGAGAGACTGAAGTACGTGTATACCACGTTGAAAGATGTGCACAAGCAGGGTCATGCGTTGACAATAAATGTCACACAATGCCATCTAACGAAACTGTCCACGAACTGAGAAAGTACAAGAGGTACCCAGGTTATTCTGGTTGTATATCGATTTGTGGCGGCATACCATGTGGTTGCTTATTGCCACTCCCCGCATGTCAGTTCTACAGAGTCGTAAATCGACCCACATCTCGATCAATCTATGAGGTGATTAGGTGTGCAGATTGGACCGCATCGATCGAACTCGAGATCGAGGTAATCCTAATGGGGAAGAATACGAAGAAGTCTTTGTCGATGAGACCATATATGACAGAAATCGTCGAAAGAGTCAACATCACTGTGATATCCCTACAAAAGCCAACGATCACAGCAATCAATCAGCGGTATGCTATCTCCGAAAATGCAGCATTCATATTACCGGACAGATTCGTCGTGCCAGTAGAATGCAGCGATGAAGTCCAAGCACAAACCCAGTTCTTTACTTGCACGAATCGTATAAGGTGTCACTGTGAAAACGCCCACAGATGTCAATGTCCAGAAGAGTCCTTGAGTCACCTAAGAAACTCCTCAGCATTACCAATAGAAACACCCTCCTACAACCTCACAAAGGAAGACGATAGTGTGATGACTATAACTGAGGAAGGAGAATTCGTGCTCACATTAGACTCCAAAATACTGGTGAATGCGTCAGAAATCGTGACAAAGAAAAAGTGCGAAATCCAGACAATTGATCTCACAGGTTGCTACAACTATGAACATGGAGCTAGACTAGTTACTAGGTGCCGTTCACAACTGGACATCAGAGTTACAGTTGTTTGCAAAACATTCGAGTTCGTCATTCATTGTGGGCCAATGAATGTCAACAAGACCACTTTGTTAGCCTTTGATCATGCCATTGTCCGAGAAACATGCACAACCGACTGTTCAGAGAATGTCGATATCAAAGGCATGCTAAGCTACCACATTGGGCTCAACACGGCTGTCTTTGAAGCATCTGATCACTACGTTCTGATCAGATCCCAATGGTTTTCGGACTGGAGCATACCTGATGTAACTCCTATGATCACCGCCTTAGCCAAACATTGGAAAATAACGGTTGCAGCATTAGCATCAACCGTGATTCTCACAGCCCTAACCTACGTGGCGGGTCCAGTGGCACTACTATACCTAGCAAAATGTGCAGTTTACCCCTTCAAAATGTTGCTTGCAGCTGGCCGATTCCTTTGCTGCGCGGCAAAGGAGCCGATCAATCGTCAACCGATCCCTCGATCAGCCACGATCAACCAAAATTGGATTGAGTTGGCTTACCGAGCAAATAGCTGCCACTGTAGCCAATCCTCTGGTCCTCTCGAGTCGCCCGCTTGTGGGCTACCAGCCGAAGAAATAACCAGAGCGGATTTAGACCGCGCAGAAATCAGAAGATAGATCAGAAGGATCAAAAGTGCCGCAAATAAAATATAGTGCAAACTTTGTATTTCACAGTGGCGTACACGCTACGGGCTTGACCTCGTGTTTCAATACGAGAAAATGTACAAAGTTAATATCAGCTCATTATCTCTTGCATACACATGTTATCAGTTATGTCCATACACGTATGCACAATGAACAAAAGCATATTATCCCGGTCGGCTCTCTCAAAGATATCATCGTCTTGGACAAAGTACTCCAATTACAACGATGTACCTTCTCGGGTGCCCGCAGTCAATTGCAACTCTTTTATTACGCACTCAAAAGCACTTTGGCGCACCACTAAGAGCAGTGAAACTTACATCTAGGCTATTCGTTGAGGGCGGGTTCAAGATACGGACCATCTGAACACGTATAAATAGTAGCAAAAAGCGTCAAAGAAACACAAAATCATGTCTTCTTCCGCTGATGCTATGCTCTCTGCCCTGGACGATCTGGACAGATGCGACATCGCTACACTATTGCATCATCTGCTCCCCCGCCTCGACAGTCTTGAAAAGGCCTGCCAAACGCTTCTGGAAAGGACTGCTCCGAAGTCCAGCTGCCTATTTTGCACTGTGGACGAGAATCGTGACAATCACCATTCCGGGAGATGTCCACGGTTCCCGGATCCAATCTCCAAAACAGCACAGGCGACAAAGCTGAACCTGTGCCTCCTCTGCCTAAAAGCGGCACACGAGGACACATGTGGAGTGAAGTGTGGAAGTTGTGGCCTTGGCCACAATTTCCTGCTTTGCTCCTCCAAAAGACCGCAGCCACCCACGAAGCGGCCATACAAGAAGTAAGCACTCTCGCCAACCGTCAACGCCGTCATCGTCATCAACAAGCCACAAGCCGTCATCAATGCACCTACACCAAGCCGAACTCTCAAGACACCATCAGCAATCCACTAACCCAACGTCAGCCCGCCACCCACGCCACTCCACAAAACTCCGCAACAGTCCAGCCGTACGAAGAAAACCATTTGTTGAAGTAGAATTTGTTTCGTAAATTATTACTCTGTGCCGTTGTCGCTCGCGGCAGTATCATCGACCCCGATGATGTATAAGGGGCGTGGTATAAAGGACCGTTCGCGGTCATGGTTATGCTAGGGACTACGACTTGTACGATCAAAGAGTGCGGCAGACTACGCTGTGCCCACCTTTTCATCCAATTTCATTGCTGACAATTGTTCTACTCATCTGTACTCACATAATAAAGACATTCCACTGAACCACCTCTTTTTGGTCTGTTCAAATAGGGTTATAAAATACCCTAAAGTCTCTAGTCACCCACTCACACAAGGACTATAGTTGGGTCAAGACGACGTGAAGCACGGACAGTCGCGCGAGCGGCTGCGTTCGAAGCGGCGCGGTGGAGCCTAACGGTTGGGGTCGTGTAAGGATCCTCGCTACCGCCACCCATCTCTGTAGTTCCCTATGGTCCCACGTCGATTCCAACCACTGCCTACGCCGCAGCGCAGCAGCTTGCGCAACTGTCCGTGCTTCATATCGTGTTGACCCGACTATACCGCTGACCTACTGACCATATTTGGAGCACTTATGCTAACATAAGAGAGGCAGTGTATAGCCGTAGCAACAAATTTCCCACCCTATATTTCACATATATTAAATATTAGAAAAGAAACGACAGAAAATGAAACAAGAACAAACTTTACATTTTCTGACAATGCGAATAGTAAGCAGTAGAAGCCTGCGCCGAGGCTGCTCCGCTCCAATGTGGTCCTTCGCGACGCGGCCGCGGAAACAAAACCTGCTGCCGCACTGTGTTTCAGTGGCTTGTGATCGCATGGCCCATCGAAGCGCGCCGCCCCAGCAAGTTTCATGAGTTCAGGGCATGGATACCGGTACTCCTTACAATCAAGTGAACATAAACAAACCAAAGAAATCACAAAAAAACTGACTTTACGGATACTGGAAGGTAGGAAAGTCGTAGAAAGCAAAACCAGACGACATTATTTTGGCATGTCGTAACTATTTGTGATGTGTGTATAGTACACACAAACCACATATACGACGCCTAACATTCGTCGGTTACCGTTTGAGTGCCGCAGGATGCGAACTCCATAAGCAGCCTGGGTGTTTTGGTCGCTGTGGCTTATTCAGGATGGCTTCTAGAGATTCCATTGCAGAGGATACCACCGAACTCATAGGTAATACCCCAATGGTTTACCTACGAAAGATAGGAAGAGGCTTGCCTGGTACGATCGGTAAGTGTCTGTCATTTTCCATGTCACAAGGATTGTTAATAACTGTTCAGCTGCAAAAGTTGAATACATGAATCCTGCTTGTTCCGTTAAGGATCGAATTGGGTTGGCCATGATCAAAACTGCGGAGGAGACTAGACAGGTTCTTTAGTTCTGTTTATGTGTACCGAGTATCAAGGTATCGGTTGCAGCTGTTTGCATATTTTGTCCAATTGGACCCCTGTGTTCATTTCTGTTGAAGATTTGTTGGTTTTCAATTCTGAGCTAGAAGAAATTAAGTCAAGATATCCTGTTGAGTTTGTGCTCTTCTTTTTTTTTTCTGAATGAGCGAGTAGAGTACTTTGCTCTTTTCCCACTTTCCGAGGCCACGTGAATTTTCATGTACGCCTATAGAGCTTGTAACTCAGACTTGAGGTAAAATGTCGCTGGGAAGGGCACTCTGACTCACCCAAATCGTACTGCAAAGGTCACGGGGCACAATTGAGTAGCTGAGTCAGTCGGGGTCCTAAGACCTAAGCAACAGTCTCAGAGGATCCACGACATGTAGGTTAAATCTACTAAATAAAAAGGAAGACAGAGCTGGAACTTTACCAAATCTTCCAAACAAGGGGGAAAATGTAGTTGTGAAGCCACTCAGTGGCGCCCTTACTTCTGGACGATCTGTCTTACTTTTTTTTCTTAGTAACTTTAGCTTACATGTCATAGATCCTCTAAGACTAATGCTTAGGTCTTAGGGCCCCGACTGAGTTATTTACTTCCAGAAACATAGGCCCCATTGAGTGGCTATCCCCAACTACCTTTTACTCCGAACAAGCTTACGAGAAATAAATAACCAAGTTATATCATGTGATACTTTCAAAGAAAAAAAAGAACCGAAAATGAATTCCGTAGCAGTCCACGATCACTAAACATAACATGCAATAACTTTTATTCACACATTTTCGATCTGCATTCGCAAGTTGGTGGCCCTAAAAAGGGCCGTTGGGTTAACCTTATGAAGAAAAAAAGTTATGAGGGCTGTTCACATTCGTCTGCTTCGCGACTTTAACTGGATTTCCGCAGTTGGAGCAAAGTCGCTGCTTCCACAGCAATCAACGATCAGCGAGCCATTCGCCGAATTCCTCCTTCGACTCCCTCCAAGTGGCAATCAGTAATCTGAGTGAAGTTGTTGAAGAGTCAGGAAGTTAAAGGCACCCATTATGCTAATGGAATGGTTTAACAACGAAAACGGTTAACGTTTCCCATGGACGTCTTTGCGCCTGTTATGGTCCATGACGTTTTCCGCGCTTTGAGTGCAGGTACAGTACCAGCACAGTGGAAGTTCCCGCCGTGAATCGCCTCAGGTAATCGCACCAAACACAGTAGGGAAGCAGTTCGATTTGGGCACGTCAGAGTGGCCCCCCAACGACATTTTATCCCAGACTTGTTTAGTTAATTCGATGACTTCGCTGCTGTCGTTGAGGGACCTTATAAGGCTGCCAGCGGTGTTCACAATGGCGCAGTCTTGTAATTCTCGGGTTTGATGGTTATTGAACTACGAGGTGAACACTCGTATTTAAACCTTCACCAAGCTGCGGAAAAACCACCGAAGCGGTGCAGATTTTGTTTCGGCGGCCGCGGCACGGCGTTAGGGCTCCGCATCCCTTTACGACTGAGATGGTTCGTAGAGGTATGTATTGGGAATAATTTGAAAACATTGTGCATACCATCTTTCATCCTTCTTCAGCCACATATGTCAGAATGTGCAAATGTTATGCATCTTATTCTTAGTTGACTGCTTGCAAAACAGATACATTTTGTTTGTTTCAGAGCCCCTCTAATTTTGTTTGCAGGTATAGCTCCAGTATAGCTCCAGTCTGATTTCCGTTAGGAAAATTAGCAACCTATCAGTATCTCGGAGGGGTGGGTGTATTCATACCACATTTTAGTAGCCTTAACCTATATGTAAGTGATCCTTTAAGACCAATGCCTGGGTTTCAAGGCCCCGACCTCCGTAGCTTTAGTTCGCACCTTAGTAACTTTTTCATATTCCAGAGGAGAATTGACTTCTCCCACTCCCACGAGGCACACTGCTCCAACCGTTATTTGCAACTTGCAACTGTTGCTAACCCTCAACAGTTACTAACCCTTCCAGCTCACATCATAGCTCACATAAGGGAATCCTCCACGTAGAGTTTGTCAGATGAAATTGTTTGTAACAATACTTTTTCACATTTGAGTAGGACGGGAGCACATGCATGCACGAAATAAGGAGCACTGATTGTTTGTACACGACAGAAGCATGAATGGAAGAAAAGAAACATAGTTTAGGTGGTATAATGATCTGGCAGGGCGGGTGTAGTGTACTGGTTAGAGGTCCTGCTTCCTGCACAATCGATCGGAGGTTCGAATCCGCCCTAATGCTCACCAAGCATTCCATCCCTCCGAGATAGATAAATTGGTACCAGAACTTGTTTGGGAGGATAAAAACACTGACTTGACACATCGGCTAGCCACAATGTACGGCCAGTTTCGTAAACCTCAAGCGATTCTGAATTGAAGTGAACGTGTGGGCGCATCCCAAGCGGATTGATTAACGCCAGAAACTTTATCCTTTATCCTTTAATGATCTGCCATTAATCTATAGTGTAGTGGTTAGAGGTTCTGCTAGTCTAAGAACTACTGTTCTTTTCTTTCATGTGTGCTTTTCAGTTTCTGTCGTTTCTTTAGACTCGCTCTTCAGGTCAGTGTAGTCATCAAAGTTAAAGTTTCTGGCGTTAATCAATCCGCTTGGGATGCGCCCCCACGTTCACTTCAATTCAGAATCGTTTGAAGTTTATGAACGTGTATCTGGCCTATACAATGACTTGCGGTGGCTAGCCGATGTGTCAAGTCAGTGCTTTTATCCTTCCAGACAAGTCTGGTACCAATTTATCGACCCCGGAGTGAAGAAAAGCTTGGTGAGCACTAGGGCGGACTCGAACCTCCGATCGATCGTGCAGGAAGCGGAACCTCTAACCGCTACACCACACCCGCCCCAGTGTAGTCATTAGTCGTAGTTTATACGTTGTTCTTCTTTATTCAAGTTCTCACTGCTTCGCTAGTACTGAACCGCGCTTTTGTTCGAGTTTATAGAAGAAACAGATATCTTCAATATAAGCAACGTAGCAATAAATTTGAAAAGCAACTATAGCGTATAAAAAGTGAAGCTAGACTGATGAGAAGAACAACACTGAAGAAACGACAGAAAATGAAGCAAGAACATTACCTTGTACGGCCTGACAATAGTAATTGTAAGCAGTAGAAGCCTGCGCCGAGGCGCCGCAACGCGGCCGCCGAAACAAAACCTGCCCCTATGTTTTAGTTGTTTGTCAGCTGCGGGAGGCTCTGGCCCTTGGACCAATGTTAACGCACCGCGAAATTCAAAGTGGAGCAGCGGCTAGCCACTTTCTCCGTTTTTCCAGAGGAATAAACTCGGAGAAAGCTTCGAAATGAATGTAATAAGATGCTTGACGAACTCGAGGGTACGACCTTCGAATTTTGGAGTAATTAGGGACTGGAGGTGTGACACGGGGTTCTTGATCTCAATGTATATTCATAACTTTTGATATATTTTTCTTGTTCCTCTCTCCAGCTTTCTTCTCGTTGTTCCATTTGTTCTTCCATTATTTTTCTTATGTAATTTTCATTTTCATTTCCTTTCTCGTCTTCTGTATCATCTCATCATCTGTTTCCGTTGTACTTGTTTTTACAAGCGGGTTTGTTGATTAGGTTCATTGCTTTTCACTTGATTCACATAGTATCAAGTTTGCAACTTGTCGATAGTCCAATTTAGCAACGGCCAATATTGTTAACAAACTTTATTACGGCTAAAGCTTCGGCGTCGTCGTCTTCGTCAGAGCCTGGAAAGTCAGATCATTTGTGATATATCCTCTCAAAAGCCCCATCCGGAATAAGTCCTTATTCCCTAAGATGCTACATCCAAAATCGAAACCAAAAGAGTCCAAAACGTTGTGCTTACCTAGGTAGCCGCGTTGCCGTGATGTTAGCGGACCTCCGCGTGATAAAATCGTTCCACTAGTACTAATTAGGATGCGACCCGCATATGACCCCGTAGATCAAAACCCGCAAAGATCTTGATACAGAGCCTGCTCGTTTGTCACGGCTATGCATTCTTCCTTTCTATTCATTTTTAGGCTTTATCGTTTATCCAAAACGCCTCCAAAGTTCTGCGAGCTACAATTTCGGGTTCGTACGATAATATCGTGGCAGCTATTGATTATTGGCTATTGGCAGGGATTGCTGCGTTTGAATATTTCATCCCTGCTGGAATCTCTTTGCTGCGTATTATGTACAAGGTATTGGAGCGGATTATCCTGAATCGACTAATCCGACATCGCGAAGAAACCAAGCCGGCTTTCGCCCTGTCGGTCGACGACTGATGAGGTGTTTAGACTGCGCCATTGTCGACATTATCGAAGAGGATCCGGGGGGTCAACACCCGCAGTCTTGCGACGAGACTCGGGTGTAGCCATTCAACAGCCGTCAATCGCCTCCAAGTCACGGCTACAGAAAAGTGCTGGCTCGATTGATCCCTCACACCTTGAGGAATGGCACCCGGTTTACCCGAGTATCCATTTGTCAATCTCTCCTTCTTCGCCTGCATCGAAAGGAGTTTCTCGAAGATCTAATTACTGGGAATGAGAATTGGCTCCTCTACGACTCTAACGCCCACCGTGCCGTGTGGCTCTCTCGAGGGGAAGATCCGCCGACGCAAGCCGAATCGGACCTTCACTCCAAGAAGTGTCTAAGTTGTTGCTTCTGGCATTCGAGGGAATGCTGTTTTATGAGCTGCTCCCACAAGGTCACACCGTCACCCTCGGTTCCATTTACGCTAGTCAGCTCCAGAAGCTTGCATCGGGCGTTCGAGAAAAACAACTGAGACGAGCTTCAGTGCACCCCTTGCACGATAACGCTAGGCCCCATTTAGCTAAGGAGACCCATGAAAAACCGGAGAAGTTAGGCTGGGACACGGTATCCCCTTCACGCTATTCTCCCGACCTTACCCCCTCAGACTACCACTTACTCCGGCCCCTCAAGGCTTTCGTAGCTAAGAAAATCTTCACCAAGTTTGAACTGGCGGTCAGCGACTTCTTCGACTCTCAGTCTCCACAGTTCTGGGAGAAAGGGATCGTTGACCTGCCCATTAGGTTGGACACTGTTGTAATTAATAATGGTGATTATATTATCGGGGGCGGGACAAGAGGTACCCGTGAAAACAGGCTGTCCGCTCCTGACCTACTTTCAGCGACGCGCGCCTCCACATAATCATGGCTGCCACTCCATCAACTAGACATCCTCCACGACTGCCTGAGATCATCTAGACCCCTCCTCCTTATTGCTCTCTAATCAAAGCTGTGCACGACGTTCGCGCCGCGACGAAATAGTGGATACTGCGAATTTAAAAGGGAGAGGACTGTAGAACGAATTGATGCAGCAAGTTCTGATATACGAAAATAGTAAATTGACCGGGAATTAAGGAGAAAAACTAGATCCTCCCATCCAATTAAAAGATATATTATCAGAGATAATTGTAGAGTATCAAAAAGTCAAAGACATGATGATTGATAAGAGTGATATGCGTGACCTACATTGACCTCATTTGAGCAACTTCACACAAATAAATATTATCCGAAGAAGATGCTACAGGGAAAAGAATAAGAAGAATAAAGCAAAAGAAATGAATATATTTCACACATCTCATAATTTCACACATTTCACGCCCAAACTGTTCTATATAAACTCGCATTGCATAAGCATGTGTTTGTCACGATGTCATTCAACGTACTCATGTTCAGCTTTCGACTGCAGCAACTATTCACCCAGCAACTTAATGTCCTTATTACTTTGTATACATTCTTTGAGCTCCTTTCTACATTTTACCTTATCAAAATTTTATATAGATATAATGTTTATATACAGCGCAAGTCAAATATTTCAATCCTTGCTAGTAGTTCATACAATAAAACTTTGTATGGTTCTTAAAACTTTTTTCAACAGCGTTTTATCACTCCATTTGTATCTATTCTCTACATAAAATCAATATGGCAGGTTAGGTGTATTAGTGGCGAATAGAGACCTTCGTATCTTCGAAATCTACCTTCAGGTACAATGTATGTCTGCGAGGCATTATTCGCGCCTCGTCAGTCGTTGGATGCCAGTTTTACCCAGCTAGATAAGTAAAAAGAAATTCCTAGAAAGCGAAAAAAAGGTGAAAAAAAGGGTTACACCGATCAGGGAGAAATTCTTTGAAGCATTTTTTGCATTCCCGGAGATGAATGATTAATTTCCATCTAACAAGTCAAAACAGGATAATTTCATTTTCACTCGCATTTTTAAATGGCGTATATACAAACCTCCTTCATTTATATTAACTTACAAGTATATTTTATATAGAGTTTCAAACAACATCTAATACCAGACACTTTCCTTTTCCTTCGATTATAAAAGCGCATCGTAAGAACTGCGGGTGCGGCGAAGAAAACCCATCGTAAGAGCACCAGACGCGACGAAATGCGCAGGAAGAGTGGCGTGGGGAGGGGGCGTCAGCGAGACTTAGCACAAGAGGAACAACCAGGCTAGCGATTACGACGCTGTCAGGAGACACGCGGTGCAATTAACGACGCTCATTAGCCTTTTGGATAAGTGGCGGCACATCATACAGGTACCCCTTGACCGTTCCCCTTATATTATCGATTAGTTTCTATTGTAAGCTGAGTGGAAAAATAAAGCAGAAAAAAATGACAAATGGTGGCAAGACTCTCTGTCCAGGCTAATACATCTTATATGTATTAGGGTGTTCGGAAAACATGCCGAAATACGGCAAAATTTCAAAACAACACAACTTTTTAACAACATTTTATTATTCGATGAAATAATTTCCATCAACATCGACAACCTTCTGCCAAGGTCTCACAAGATCACGGATTCCTTTGGCGTAGAACTCCGGCGAATTGGAGGCGAAGAAAGCCAGAAGGTCATTTTCGAGGTGTCACGATCATCGTAGCGCTTCTCTTCCAGGTGATGCTGAAGCGATTGGAAGAGGTGGTAGTCGCTCGGGGCCAAGTCCGAGCTGCACGTTGGGTGCGGTAGAACTTCTCATCTGAGCTCCAGAATTTTCTGGAAAGTCTTCTTCGCGACGCGAGGGCGCGCGTTATCGTGCAGCAGGCGAACGTTGTCGAGTTTCGGGTGCTCCTTGCGGATCTTGTCGGCCAGTCTTTGCACTTGAGCGCAGTAGACCTCGACAGTAACTGTCGTGTTGTCCGGCAGCAGTTCGAAACGGTAGATTCCATGAACTCCCCACCAGACCTCATGGATTTCAGGTGTCTTTGGCGGTTGCCGTCGCTCAATGCATGTGGGAACCACTGACCGAGCTTTTTCACCAATCCGAGAGATCGCAGTCTATTACTCACGGTGGACAGCGATAGCCAAGACTGGCAGCAAAATACCGCACACCTTCATATGGATGCTGCTCCGCCAGATTCTTCAGTTCGTCGAACGATATTGATAAATTCGAATCGATTCGTCGAACGATACCAGAGCGAGGCTCATCTTCGAGTTTCTTGTTTCCGGCTTTGAAGCGCTGGAACCACGCACGCACAGACCGCTCAGAAGGGGCTTCAGTGCCGAATACTTGACTTTAGTTTCAGTGGGCTTCAACAGCGGAGTGGCCAGATTCGAACTCGTAAAGGAGTACGTGTCGAATATGGGTGGAATGTTCGGTCATTATAGGACGAAATAGGCAAGGAAGAGAGAGCCAGATATGTTATTTGTATACAAGCGGTAGTGTCCTTATATGATATATTTAAAACGGGAACTTCCAGAACATCTCAAAAAATCTGCGCTGCAGCGAAATTTTCGGTAGATACTTTCCGAACACCCTAATATTACTTATATGACTTATTGTGGTTCTTTCTTCGCTCGACTTCACTTACCAATAAAAATTAAAGTAGTTCCATGGAAAACGGTAAAGAGGTACCCGACTTTTCTACGAATACATCCGAAGCATCTTGTGGATATGACGGAGGAGACGCAAACATGCTTTGATGAAGTTACGCTCCAGCTGTTCATAGAGACCCAAACAACCATTTTAGATGTTCTTCTAGTCTAGAGACGCAAAAAAACTACACAGTTCTAAGGAAATATGTAAAGAACAACTATGAGAGTTGTCGGAATTACTAAATGAATTTCAAATAATGTACTTATTAATACATGATATTTTGTGTGGTGAGAAAGACTACTAAGAGAGAAAAGGAACAAATTTTGTCTAGATAATACTTTAAGGAAGTTTAGAAATCTTATCAAATCAACTCTTTTTTACCCCCGACGTCAGAAATAAAGAAAGCCTCTATCCTATGCAAATATTTTCGAAATGGACGATTAACTTTTTATCACTTTCTTCTTTTCCGAATTATTCATGTGTCCCACTAATACCAACATTATTCGCAAGTTTCACACGTAAACAAATCAGGCTACAAAAGAAAATCTTTTCCTAATATTTCATGTGAAGGTTTGTCTTGCCCCTGATACAGTTAGAAATTTGAGATCCCCCTACATTACAAAAGTTCCCCTCAAAATTTGCATCACAAAATTCGATTGGATATGTCTGATTTTCCAAAACAGTTTAGCAGCCTGTGAATTATATCTTAGCCGGTGAAGCAGCGTATGATCAGCGGTAGGAAGGAAGAGTCAGTCAGAGGCTCTAGGTAGCAATGAAGGCGAACCTCTGCAGGTTACACCTCCTTCGGTAATTGTGTATTTAAGACATGAACGGAAACTGACAGGTACCTCTTTACGCGCACTCGTATCACTTTGTGTAAGTTTTTGCTACAGAACTGAGTTTTCCTTTTACTAACAACTTTTTTTCATTGTTAAAAAGAAATTTAGGCACTGGTCAAGGATTTTTTTAATCTTGTAGTTTTCTGCCTAAAGAAGTCAGTACTTCCCCTAAAGAGTATTCAAACTCGATTTTACATTGCGTTTTACATTACATTTTATTTTTCTATATTCCTTCGATATCACTCCACCTTGACTCCCGTTGATCTTCGAACTGGTAGAACGGGCGCCAGTAATTCTTCCGTTTGTCCCGATCGCCCGCCAGAGTTGCCCAGTGATTCCTTCTTTCGCGTGGGAGACGAAGAGCATCATTATTTTCTTTGAAGGACTTCGGAATAAATCTTACCATCGGGTCGGCGTTCTTCCTGTAGTGCGCTTAATATCGCGGAGAACCCAGTCGCTCACGGCTCTGGTCCAACGGTTGTCGTTAAAGCGCATCACGTGTCCGGCCCACTTTATTTTACTTTCTATGACAAACGCGGCGGCGTCTCTAATCTTCGATCGCTGACGTAGGAGAGAACTTCGAATCCCGTCCCTCACTTGCGTGAAACGGGATACTCCTAGCATCACTCTCTCAATTGCGCGTTCAATGACGCTCACCGCGTTTTCTTCCTGCCTGCGAAATGCCCTGGTTTCCAAAGCATAGGTCAAAGCAGAAAGTACATTGATGTTGAAGAGGTGAGCACGGAGCCGGGTGTTCCGAATCGTTCATCATGTTCAATTCCAACCCAAATAAACGATAAAGAAATAAATAATAAAAGCAATAAATACTAAGCAGATCGCCGATAGTTGCCAATGTCGTGTGGATCTCCTTTTTATACAACAACACGGTCTTGCTGGTCTTCCACTGTTTAGGAACCTTGCATTCCGACAGATAACGTGTAAGGAGCCTCGCCAGGGTGTTGATGAGTACTGGCGGAAGGTCCTTCAGGTGTTCTGGTCTTACGCCGTCGGGATTGGATGCCGTAAGATTTCCTACCAACATGATAGCACGTCGTACTTCGCACGGGAGAACCTCTGGAATGACATGTCCATCTTCCCTCAGATCGTGAGAAGGCAAGTGGACATGGCTGTCGAAGAGATGAGAGTAGAAGTGGTAGATGATTGTCTCCATTCCCTTTCTCGATGCAATGGTTGTTCCCTTCGGGTTTCGGAGAGCAGTCATCTTCGTCTTGCGACTGGCGAAGTCTCGGCAGGTATAGCGGGTGCTTTTCCCCGCCTCTGCAGCTTCACCCAGCACTTCTGCTCTTCTCTCTTTAAGGTCTTCCTTTATCGCCTCTCTGCAAAGCCATGCGAGCTCGGACGTGATTTCTTGGCTCCCTGCGGCTCGTGCTGGTCCACGTTTCGTATCAGCTCAATAGTTTCAAGAGACAGGCGTCTTTTGGTGGTTTTAAAACTCTCAGCCTTCTTCGTGGAGTTGTGAAGGTGTTCAACGAGCCTGTTATATTTCTCGTCGATGTTGTCCTTTGCGGAATCTTCCCAAAAGCCGGCTAGCGTAGTGAAGAGATCCCAGTTAATTATAGTTGTTGGACTTCGCTCTCTGAACTTGACGGCTTTCTATGCTCTCCTTGGGAAGGAAAATGTTCCTCGGAGGAGGTGATGGTCCGATCCCGTATAGAACTTTGGCAAAACAGCAATATCCGTCAGGCAGAACCTTTTACTGACGATGGTGTCGATTTCATTACGGTACCCTCCAATTCAGCGTAGGGAGGAGTGTTTGTGAAATTGCGAGTTCCCATGAATGGTCTTAGTCGTCATGATGAAGTTGGGGAACCTCTCCCCCTGCTCATTTCATTGGAGGCAGTGGGTCCCGATATGAAGTTCCTCAGGCGTTCTTCTTGGGCCAATTTTGGAGCTGAAAAAAATGAAAAATTATGACCTTGTAGAAGGCATGATCTTGGTTAACTGCTCCAGGTCCATATAGAAGGCTTCGACTTCTTCGTAGCTTGATGTTGGAGCGTAAGCGACGAAGATAGTCAAAACTAGGGTTGAACCAGTTCTTCTCATCCGCAGACGTCCGATTCGGGTCGTAAGTTGTTCGACCGAGTCGATGTTCTTTGCCATACTCGTGTTGACGAGGACGCCAACTCCACCAACACCTCTTCTGTCGCATGTTCCTAAGAACAGTTCTTCTCCAGTTTCATATACGGCGTTGAGAGGGTGACGTCGTCTCATCTCGGTCAGTCCGATGACGTCATACTTAATCTTCTTGGGTTGCATCATAATATCTTCGATGGCCGTTTCCGATGCAAGCGTCCGGGCATTATAAGTACAGATCGCCATCTTAGTTCTATTCCGTTTCGGTAGCCTATATGACTCCTGCATCCCCGTCTTACCTGGCGCTACCGTACCAGGCTTTCCTCCGGAATCAGGAGACTGTTTTCCTTTTCCGTTTCGGTAGCCTACATGACTCCTGCAATCCCGTCCTACCTGGCGCTACCGTACCAGGCTTTACTCCGGAATCAGGAGACTCTTTTCTATTACTGTGCTTTGCATAAAAATTTTAAAATCCATGGGCAGGTTGCAAGCGTCTAGTCCCATGAGTCTCTGGGAGAACTTCCGTTCTCTCGGAGTGGACATGTGGAGCTTATTTGTTGGAGGCGACTCCAAACCGCCTCCCTTGCACCTCCCAGTCACTTGATTGCAGGCTTTTGGCCGGACCGACGTGCGGGATGCAAGGATGTTATGAGTCAGTCCTGGCTGAGCAGAAGCAGGGAGGCCATCCCCTGAATCCACCCGCGTCTCTGGGCAAGCACAAGGTCGCTTTTGGTCCGCGATTAGCCCCTATCCGCCACCCGGGGACGCGCCACGTAGCCTCTCGACTAACTGGCTGTGATTCCTCTAATTAGGGAGATCCGTGGATTCCTTCGATATAGTGCTACAATTTTAAAGCATCAGCATCGAAGTATTAGATTTTCTCGTCCTTTTCTTGAACAATTAACTTAGGATGATGTGCCTATATGAAATGATGTGAGTGTCATCATCACACTGACCAAGTTAAAGTTCTACGTCAGATCACGTAAACCGCTAGCTTCTCTTTAACCAGCCGTTGGCATGCGTGTTTCCGATTTCTAAAGAAAGGATGTTATCAATCTGATCAGACAAACGTGCGGGGTATAGACATGCGGAGAGGTACATAGAGCAACACAGGTAGTTATCATCACTTTTTGACAAATCAGCTTGGAATTATTGCGCGGTACTGCTCAATCAATAGTCGCAGTGATTGCAGTTTTTGCGCTATCGCTCCAACTGTGCACGGTTTCCAGTGCTTTCTGGCGCCGGCGCACCAATTTGACCGCGTGGGATCCGTTCTCTGCTTTCTGGATTTTCGTTTTACGCACATATTCACGCATGCACATACTCATATGTGAAAGACTAAGCTCGTTATTATATAGCATGATATTATACCTTTATACCACTATAGCATCGAAGCCTTTCTCTTTTTCCTTAACAGTTGACATAGAATGGTCCAATAGTGCTAAATATCGTGGTCATCATCATACTGATAACGATAAGGGTCCTACAGTATATTACGTAAACAGCTAGCTCGTGCTAAAGCGGATGTCCGCGTCGCGTGCATATGAATTCTGAAGAAATCATCTGGCAAGGATGATGAGTGCAACGTATAGAGGAATGCAGATACGAAAGAGTACGTTTCGGTTAAACACCAAGTAGACGCAAGAAAGGGGGAACGGTAAAGAGGGTCCCGGCGGATTCTCCGCGGATGCCTCCGAGACATAACGTGCCCAGTGGATATGCCGGCGGATACGCGAACATATCTCGGCGAGGTCACGCTCCAGTCATTCATGGAGACGCAGACAACCGCCATAGATGTCCTTCCTACCACAGAGACACAGAAAACTGCGCAGTTACAAGGAAATATGTTAAGAAGAGTGGTGTGAACTGTCGAAATGACCGAATAAGTCAAAGAATAATAGCGTTAGATAGAAGTACATGGGATTTTGTATGGTGTTCTAATAAAGAAAGGCAGTGAGTTTGTCTTTATATCACCTTCAGAAAGTCTAGAAATCTTACCTAGTTTGAACTCCTTTTCTTCCTGTAAGTTCCCGGAAGTCAGAGATACAGAAAGTCCCTCTGTTCACAAATAAGTAAGGCTACAAAAAAGCTTGGGAGTTACAGGATAACGTTAATTCTCATTACTTTTGAGTTACTTTTGAGAGCTGGAATGTTCCGTTCTAACGAAAATTTTTATGCACGTAATTTGAAGCTATTAGATACATTCTTATCTCAAACTTCACGTGAGGATTTCTCTTGCTTCTGGTACGATTACTAAATTGAGATCACCTCACGTTGCAAAATTGCAGTGGATGTGTCTGATTCTTCAGAACAATTCAACAGATAGTGAATTATATCCTAACCGGTGACTCAGCGCATGATTAGCAGTAGATAAACAGAGTCAGTTATTTAGGTGCCAACAAAAGTGAATCTCTTTAGGACACGCACCATCGCTAATTGCCTTGACGAGGCATGATTGGGGCATGCTGGAAATTCCGCCGGGACCCTCTTTACACGCACCCGCAAGAAAGCAGAAAAATGAAGTGAAGCTTCATTTCTCTGCTTTCTTGCGTGGGTGCACTATAATGTTCTGTAAACCCGTTCAATGCATTTCAATGCTAGGACGCTCAACTGACGTGGCACCTTTCTTAAACCCTCACCCGCTCTCTACTTTCTTGTGTCGTCTTCTACATGATGCCGTAGGATACGTATCACTCCCTTCTGGCGCAGTTGTATTCATGCCACGCAATTTTACTGCTTTCTGGCGCTGGCGCACCAATCTAAACCCCAGAAAGCATAAAGATGGAGTGGGACCCGTCCCACTGACGAACAATCTGACGTTTTGCGACCCTTACCACCCTATTTTTCTGTCTGTATTATTGTATTTCTTTTTATATTCCATATTCTATATTTATATTTTCTCTATATTTATATTGTATTTCTTTTTATATTCTATTCTTTATATATTTATACTCTTATTGTATTTTTCTGGTGGTGTCGCACCACTTCAACTTCGTGAAACTCGCCTCGCTGTCTTCTGAAGTGGGCACTTTCATTTGACGTCGTAGAACTCGTCCTACTCTGACGTCACTATTTCAGGGCAAACTCTGATGATTAGGTTCGGGATTTCACCTTAAACACGAGTAAAAAAGCAGAAACGAAAACTTGTTGCGCCTTTAGTCGACGTAGTTTTTTTTTTGCTTACAGCAAGATGAAGAAAACGAGCACTGAAATGTTTGTAATTCTTAACAAAAAAAGAACACAAACACACACGAAACGAAATAGTAAACATAATCCACATAGAAAGAAATCACCAACGAATCAAAAAAAAAAAAAAACTCTTTGTGCAAATGCTGAAAAGGAGGGGAACACTCAAAATGAAGGAAAGTAAGGATTTAATCTAATGTAAGGATTAAATGTATGATAAACTTTCACATTTATTTATTTTTTTGCACGGTTTAGGTTAAGCTGATCATAACATGTTTTCTCTGAAACGAAATTTAGACACGTAAATGTTAGCATGCGTAAACGTAATGTACGTAATGTACGTAATAAAATGTAATGTAATATACGTAAATGTTAATAACGCGCTTAGTCCGTGTGTGTGTGGTGTGCGTGTGTTTGTGTGTGTCACGATAATATCCCATAATGATGCAAAACTTTGCATCGATGAGGTGCCGAACCACCGCCATGCACCTGATAGGCGACACTCTATCTTTCCACCATTGTCGAGAGCTATAATTACATGTATGTTGGCTTTGATTAGGAAGGGTAATCTAACTTTTATGTGAATGTATACTTCCAAATTTGCAAGCTGTCATGCTATATAATAACGGGCTTATTCTGTCACGTGTGTGCGTCTGTGTTTGTGTGTGTCTCAGTCAATAAACTTTAAAAAGAGAGGGAGACAGATACCATAATGTCGGATTGATGCGCGGGAGCGCCAACGCAGTAGAATAGGATGATACGGGTCCCAGTGCGTCGAAATTAGTGGGAAGAGACGGGTTCCACTGCGTCGGATTCGTGCCCGTAGAATGGGTTTCTATGACTCATTCGTCTTCGCTCATTCTATCTCCAAGCATATTTCCCTGATGATAGTCACCTCATTTCATGTTAGCACATCATTCTGTGCTAATAGTTGAGGGGGAAGGAAATTCATACTTCGAATAATGTTTCCAAATTGTGGTGATTTCAGGAAAACATAGATGTAAAATCAAGTTTGATTGTCCTCCAAATATACCACTTACATGTTTAGGAAAAAAAATCATGAAATCTCTCGTCTATGCCTAAATTCTTGAGGAAAAATTGAAGAGAAGAGTAGAAGAAAAAAAAACGATTCTATTTTTACAAAAAAAGCACTTATTATTTGTTATTTCTTATTAATCGGTGAAGTAGAGCGAAGCGAACACTACAAAAAGTCTGAAGTCCGGCTTTAGCCGGACGTTCAGATTGGTTTCCGAATATGTTACAACGGTATAGCTTGTGGTGAAAAGCAATAAAAAATAATTGCTAGAGAAGAATCAACTTCTCAGTTTTTTGAATTCTGCATGAAAGAGGATTTGAAAATTTTTCGGAAAAAATATTTCGAAAGAGAACGCGGTAATTGTGGTTTATGAATGATCTAAACAAAAACTTCCAACCTGTCTGCAAGACGGGCGGTCCTGTTCCCGCTGGTGCAACGTTCCCCACCTTTATGGAATATTTTCATGACGCACACACATGGACTAAGCGTTTTATCAAGTAGCATGGTATTATATTATATATTATACATACGTGTATATATATATATATATCTGAGAAGATCTGGAAAGATCTGGAAAGATCTTGGGAAGTACAGTAAAAATACGAAAGCTGCAACTTCACTATTGCAGATGTGTGTAGGGGAGGTTTGGTTTTTTTTAAAATGTTATTTGGACATATTGGCTCCGACATTTGCTGGTGGATCGTATTTATTCATAATCGTTAGATCTATATTCGATTAAAATGGCTTGGAAGATTAGAGTTGGTGCATTTTGTTTAAAGGCAGCGTACCACGAATCTGAGGTGGTGCAGATTTCAGGTGGAGTATTCGTATATGGGATGGGAGACTACGGAGAAGGAGGTGATTCCGTCCATTTCTTGCTAATTACCGTAAAAAACGGCCAGGAAGATGCGGCGCCGCACAAGACTGGCGCGCTCCAATCGAACCTCTTGTACAAAATGGTGCGCCAAAACGAATGAAGCTGTATCTTCCGGGTGGTTTTTTACAGCAATTAGGAAGAAATGGACGGAATCACCTTCCCTCCGTAGTCTCCCATCCCGTATACGAATACTCCACCTGAAATCTGCACCACCTCAGATTCGTGGGGTGATGCCTTTAAGTAATTATAAAAAAGGGAGTTTCTACCTAAAACGTTTTTTTTGTGCTGAGAAACTCAAATATCCCCTTAGACGAAGTCAAGGGATTCGGAAAAACACTGAAAGGATTACAGTAAGTGTAAGCTATGCGTTTATTTCCGGAGCTGGTACTTGACTAGGTCGGGTTTTTTTGCAGCCGAGAACGGTTTCTAATTCTATTATCTAAATCATCAAAGCCGTTTTCAATATCTTTTTATCTGTCAGTGAATATGTAGAGGATACTCTGCGCAGTAATCACTAAGTGAGAATACTTAATTTTTATAGAAGGTACTTCTAAGGGTATTTTGTGTGCTGATTAGGATAAAATTAAACCAAATTATTCCGTCCGAATGAAGCTCTGCTGGTAAAGGGAGTTTCCTATACTTACAACATGCCTTTCAGTATCAATGCTCAATTAGTGTGGTGTGGAATTACACCTCTCTTCTTCACGAATCCTTTCCTCGTTCGTATTGTTGAAGCTAACTCTACTTTAGTCCTATAAGTAGAGAAGAGAAGGTTTCGTAGTCGTTACTAACCAAAGAAAAAGAAAGCACAAATTCTACTCTACCTGTCTGTTCACTGTGTAGTAATTGCCCCTACTTGAAACATAACTAAAGTTTGCCAGATACGTCCTGGCCTCACCACTCTTATCGAACCGACATCTGGCAATACTGGCATAGCGCTTGGATTGGTTGCTGCTGCTCGAGGATATCGGTTGATTATTACTATGCCGGCTAGTATGAGTATTGAAAGGGTAGGTCGCTGTTTCTTTCATAGATAATTTGTGCCTTTGAAGTAGTTGAAGGTTCATTCAGTACACCTTACAAAACTGGCCTAAATCTACGATAGAGCTTAACATGTTGACGACCGAGCAAGTTTTTAAATATACAGTTCATGGGGTCTGCGAATGTTTTTTTTTTAACGCTACTTATCCTACTGCATTGTCGGACAATGCCCCAAAAACATGCCATCAAATGTTTGGTAACTCCTCATAAATTATTTTTTGTGATGCTGTTCTCCAACATCATCGGATATTCGGAAATTGCTTTCAACGGATAACGTGTTAAATTCAGCATATCACGAATTTGACGGTTTTGCGACGTATCCACCAGTAGATCGGGATAATGGTCTAGTCCAGGAACGGTCAGCTTCGCAATCTTCCAATCTCCACAATCAAAGCAACATCATGTCATATAGCAACGGGCTGTAGAAATGGGCAAATTGGTGTAAGATCTTTACTAGGCTGTATTTGTAGTGTTGGTTTGTCGGTGTCACGAAAATGGTATACATGAAAAATACTTGTATCGACCGAGAGTCAAACCTAAGCTGCCCACGTGGTATACGGGCATTTTACAATTGAACCTTCATTTTGTTGCCGCTTTTACTCTATAGTCGGAGACACTACGCATAATCACCCCAGTTTGTGTCTGTGTACGAGAACATTTTATGTAGTGAAGCCAATCCGACTGCGGCTTGTTGCTTTTGTCTAGAATCTGTAAAAGAGCAAATTGGTGTAAGACCTTTACTTCAAATGTTTGGCGTTGGCCGTGCGTTCAGACTGGTAAGTCAAATAAACAGCAGAAGCTGTCCCACTCGCACCATCATAGACGATTTACAGATTGCTATCGTCCCATTATCCTACTAACTTGTATCGTTTTAGAGGCCGCTTCATACGCCATTATACGGATTATTAAGCTGAATCTGAGAAAGATTACGCTCATGTTCGTGAACTACATCCTACCTATTCGAGATGCAATCACAATATCGTCAACTTCGTAATACGCTGTTTTTAAAACTACATGGGCACTGTGTCCAGAAGTAAATCCCATTTTTGAAACCACACCAGACCTGAGTCTGGTGTGGTTTCAAAAATGGGATTTATTTTCCCAAACAAGACCAAACCACACCAGACCTGAGTCTGGTGTGGTTTGGTCTTGTTTGGGAAATCATGAGACTGCAGGCAACATTTTTGAGTGCCAGTCACTGACCACAATCCGCCATCGCAAAAATGACTCACTAGGTCCTATCCTTGAGTGAAGCAGACCACTCTACTGTTCTTCATTTTTCCTTTCATTTTTTCCCAATTTTATTCCGGCCTTTCTTTACTTTTATGTTCATGAAAATGCTTTTAAAAAAATCCTTTTAAAGGCAACGTTCAGAGAGAAAATTGTGAGTGTTTTCAAGAATGACAACGAAAACCCGAAATATCCCCTCAAAATCCATTAGCCAAATAACCGGACGCTTTCGTTTCTTACCAAACAACTCTCTACCTCCGTGTGACTGACGAAATAATAGTGCATATAGTGGATATCTCCTTCCTCCTAAGAAATGCTTGCCACGGGTTAACTTCATCAAAGAAAATGGGACTGTTGTCACTTCAGATCCAACAACCAGGGCTCGAAAGAAGTGTGCAATCATTTGAAAATTTCCGATGCAGATGTAACGTTGTGATAAGAGGTTCCCCTGCAGCTGCACGGCGGTGATTTGAAACCGCGCTGGACCTACCAAACCTTTCATCCGTTCGTAGTTGATGAATTGGTACCACTTGCCTGGCAGAATAAAGACAATAGGAATATCTGATGTGGGAACATACCGTACAGAAATATTATCTGCAACTATTTAACGAGCCGATTGGAGACAGAAACGATCTTATTATGCATGTCGAAATTTTGTCTAGTAATGTCTCAGCTTGCAGCCATATCACAGAAAATAAAAAGAACGACTGCTGCGAAAGCAATATTTAACATAGAATCTTTTCATTTCGTATCAATATATTTTCAAAAACTTTTGACTAATTCTTCGAAAGGAACGATCACGTCTAAGGCTTGTATTGCTTTTGTTGTTCGAGGTGCTCGTTGGGATGGAACAATGCTGTAACTATGATGAAAAGTGGATCCTCTGCGACAATACTTCCGAAGATGGCACTGGTTGGATTCCAACATCTCTGTGGATCTCCCCGCTCCAAATTTGAGCCTCGATGATTAAGCATTGCGTCGTCGAGGACTGAGTAGCTCGACTACAAATTTTCCTTGTGACAACATCATATTACATATTGCGGTAGTCATTTAGAATAAAGCGAAAGATTTGATCTGGGCAACCTTACTTCACACATCATACAGCCAACGCTCTGCCCTCTTGTTCCGGTGGGTGGCCGAGAGAGAAACCCTAGCGCTGCAAACCGTACAGATTCGGGTCGCTAACCTCTATGAATGCGCCACCCTAATCTTGCTCTTGACCTACTTTACTTCTACCCATTCTAAATTGAAGTCAAATGAGGCGTATCTCAAAGGGATTGCTCAGCCTTGATTATCTTTTCCTTTATCTTTCATCTTTTCAAATTGGAAAGGTACATCCCCATCCTAAAAAGCACGTGGAAGCCCCAGGATTAGATCCTCATTAAAAATCCAGTAGAACAACTGCGAGACCTTCTACTCTTATACTGTTATGGTATTTCTCTTTGACTGCCCAATGTTCTCGATTTTCTGGAAGAGCTTCCACAGCATTAATCCATTCATCGCTATTCCTTATCCCGCAAAAACTTACGTCTCGCCTGAACAGCATATTCACGCCGAGTCTCCTCAGGTCCTCTTTCACCACCTCAGTCCAGAATTCCTTCTTCGGCCAGGTGGTCTCTTCCAGATTGAACCCGAGAAGCCCCTCAGAACTCATTGAATAAGGCGATCTCCTGTTCTCCTTAATATATAACTAAAGAAGCAAAGCCGATTTTCTATAGCCATTTCCGATGGCGCTGGAAGATGTTGATATCTTCCACGTGTCATCCGCCCGTACTCTAGAGTAAAAGTAGCCAAGCAGCAGTCTAAGCAGCTCACTTTCCGTGCAATCAAGCCTTTTCATCACTGTAGACAGTGTTGCCCAAGTTTCCTATCCGTACATATGTAGGCGAATTGCGGATCGGTAGACTCGCAGCTTGAATTCGTTGGTGATTAGGTTCGACCACAGCCATCATTAAGGAGTTAAATGCAGAAATGGCCTTAGCGCATCTTTGCTGAAAATCTTTCTCGCAGCTGCCGTTGTTCTTCAGCATACAGCCCAGGTAAGAGAACTCAAGAAAAGAGAGAAAAAACTAAGAGGCAGGAGATTGGTTGTCCGTTCGCCCTGATTCCCGTTCGAGGTCTTGAAGAGACACATCTGCTTGCATTTATTAGGGTATAGACGTAGTCCAGAGGCTGCAGCCAGCTTCGATACAATGTTGACAACATTTTGAAGTTTCGTACTAGTTACCGCGAATATAACAACATCGTCAGCGTACTCGAGATCGGTCAAGAGGTGTCCTGACAGTGCTAGAATGATATCGACAGGACACTTATTGTTCTTTGCATATTGTCGTCGATAGCGAACAGGAAGGGTCCTGCCACTGTCCCTTATCTTACCCCAGTTACCACCTCAAACGGTGTTGTACATCCGGCTGGTGTTCGGACTGCAGCAGTTGTTCGTTGAAAGCGAACGAACTTTCCTGATACTCCATCGGCGCAGAGTGGGTTGAGAAGATGGCTTCGGTGAGGAGATTCGAAAACGACTTCAAAGCCCAGAAAGGCTAATTGCATTGGCTTCGAATACCACTACAGATTTCGATAATTTTTATAATGATGAACACCGGGTCAATCGTGGACAGGCCAGGATGAAAGCCAGCTTGCTCGTTACGCGTCGTTTCCTTGCGATGTTTAATAAGTCGACCCGGGATAATCCGCTCCAAAACCTTCTACTTAACACTCAACGAAGAGATTCTTCAATAGTTCCTAGGGTCCGTGAAGGATAACTTATTGGAATTATGACTGCGTGTATCCACGAGTCAGATATCCTTTCGTCTATCCATATTGAGCAGATGACCTTTGTCATCTCACTAATCCAAGAAGGAGGAAGATATTCCAACATTTCTGCCCTAGTTCCGTTGAGTTGACTGCGCTTGCAGGTTCAGCAAGGTCTTGATGTGATCCTCCCCCCCCCCAAATTCGAATGTTTCGTTTACCAACAGCCATTCCATTGGCAGTGTTGAGAGCTGGAAACATCTTTTCATTTTGTCGGTATACTGTTTTAGTAAAGCATAGGCTTTTCGTGAGTTTTTGCTCTCCCACGCCTTTTCAAACTTCTTCGCTCTTGACGTTCCTTGGTTCCCACCGTCACGTTTCAGCTGGCGACGCAACCTTCTTTTCAGGTGGTTCTCTTGGCTGAAGTCACCAGTAGTACGGGCAACACATACAGAATTGTACGTGGATTTTGTTTCCGCGGATGCGAAGGCAAACTTCTTCGGTGGTATTAGGACGGAGCCGGTTCTCTTGCAGCGTCCTGGATTCGCTTTGTGAAGGAATCCGCATCGCTGACCTTCTTCCTGGTCCGTACTCCAACATAAATACACACACGTTGGCGGAATTTCATTCCGCATATTTCGCCTTTCAGACCTCCCACTTCGATATTCGGTTGAAAAGGAACTTCTCTCATCTTTCGCTTGCGCTGCTTTCCAGCCGTCAAAAGGGTTGACCTCTGCCATGTGATGGCGTCGATGATAAACGTGGAAGCAATGATGTGGTCCGTCTGTTCGCATTAGTCGGCCAGACGGTCACCGTTATCCGTCGTGCGCTCCGCTGGATAGTACTATTTTCCTAGCACATCGGATTATTGTTCAAGTCGCATCATCACTTTTCGTCTGTTCTGATAATAACCACCGGTTGGCTGGTTATTTTAGACACCAACGCATTCACTCCATCATAGAAGGCGTCTTTCCTGTTGTCCTCAGCGGTTTCTGTAGGTGCATGACCACCTACATTCTAGAGTTTACGTTCACTGTGATCTCGCAGTCTTACAAAGGCGCGTTGAGGGAGACGTTGATCCGAATTCTCCACCGGATTGTTATAGTCGCTGCTCACAGGTGCGCGTTTCTTGCAGCGCAGTAAGCGGCACACAGAGATATCGTAAAAAGGGATATTGTAAAAGCCTGGACAGGGCCGTCTGTTGGAGTTCACTCGGCAGTGTTCTACATTTCAACGTGACGAAACGAATGGTTATTGCCAAAGATTCCATGCTCCCTTCAGGCAGTTGACCTTTCAGGTTATGAGCTTTGGCGTTAAACGCTGCTGGACGAAAGCTTAGTTAAAGCAGGACAACCACGTGCAGGTAGAAATCAGACCAGTATGAGTGGACGGTATTTCTCTTAATATGAAACATCCACAAGTTCTCACATTGTGTTACGGCATCGACTTGTCAGCGGGTGCTTTTCCCGCTATACCTGAAGACAGGTTTGAATAACGAGTAGTTAACCGCTTAAGTAACCAAGAAACATCTAAGAAAGTCTTTAGAACATGTATGCTAGCTTTAGTTTGACCTTGGTTTTATTTACTTTTTGCACTCTATGTCTCATCGCTTTCCGAACATTAATTAAGCAGTCAGAGCGCTGCAGAGAGAACGATCCTTGCTCTAGTCCCAATTAAGACTCTGTATCTGCAGAGACGAGATCCACATAGAATTCTGCATGTGTTACCTGCTCTACTGGGGATTTTATAGAGGAGAGGCGTTCGACAAGAAAGTTGCGTCGTAAACTGAGAAATTATTTTGAGAAAAGGTGGTCGCTACTGCTTAAACGCATCACTTCACGAATCTGGGGTGGTGCGGGTTTCAGGTGGGTTATGCCTATACGGAGTCGTAGATTATGGAGAGAAGGGTGATTCCGTTTATTTCTTCCTAATTGCCATAAAAACGGCTCTGAAGATACCACTTCGAGCGTTCCGGAGTTCGATCGGAGCGCGCCAGCGTTGTGCATGTGCCGCATCTTCTGGGCCGTTTTTTTACGGCAATTAGGAAGAAATGGACGGAATCACCCTTCTCTCCATAATATACGACCCCGTTTAGGAACTCTCCACCTGAAATCCGCACCACCCCAGATTTGTGGGGTGATGCCTTTAACACTCTAATGGACCTTTCTATTGAAGGAAACATTGCTTTCCTTGTTGAGCTTGCAAGTTTCTAAAATGGAGTATATTCAGCGATACAGTCAGCGAAGAACCACTAACCGAGGGTAAAGTTCTGGGCGGTGTCCAGGAAATAAAAGATGGTTGAAACTGGCGAAGACGATGGAATTAGCGCGGAAAATGCTGGGATAAGGGGTGGCGCAGTCGGTTAGAGGTTCGCTGTAGTCACGTGGTCGGTGGTTCGAAACCGTCCTGATGCAAACCAAGTCCTTCATCCCTCCGGAGTAGATAAATTGGCACCAGACTTGTCTGGGAGGATAAAAACACTGACTTGATCATCGGCCGACCCCCGCAAGTCATTGTACACGCGTTCCAAAACCTTAAAGATTACAAATTTCGGTAAAACGCAGTAAAACGCATTGGCACATTCCAAGCGGATTGATACGCCAAAGAATTTTAATGCTGAAATCTCTTGACAAAGATGAGTCACCGAATGTGAACTTACAGAAGGATTTCAAGCTCACGGAGTCAGGCTATCGTAATTCCCCTCCACCTGGTGTTATACGTCACGGTACTGAGAACTATCATACTAGGAGTATCATTGCTCTTTGACATCATTCGTCGAGAGAGTGATCGTTTGTGTGGCAACCGCACTCAAACCTACTTCGTTTGATTTTTCTGGATTTTGAAGTCACTTTCGAGTATCCTAGTATCATTGAAGCCGTCTTCTCAACGCGCTCTAAGAAAATGCACCTGGATGAAAGGATTGGTTGGCCCGAGAGTGGTTTCGAACCATCAACTGTGCAGTAATGGCGTAATCTCTCACCAACTGCACCACAGTGTCCATAAAGCTGAACGGTTCCAAAATGCGGACAAACGCTTTGGTTCATCCCAAGCGGATTAATACGCCAGGGAATTTTTACTTATGTATGTTTGGCAGATTCCCACCTCCTCCTTTCGACTTTTTGCTTCGCTCATTCATTTTTTAAAGTTAAATCTGGCACATTCAATTGAAAATGAAGTAACAAATGCAATTCTGTTCAAGAAAAGGCGAAAATTGCAGGAAGAAGACTTCCAATTTCAGATTTGTTGGATAACAGTCCAAATTTAGCAATTTTTCAGTTCTTGTACTACTCGCATTGCTTTTGCTCTCTCTTGTTGCTCTTTTGCCATGTTACACACTCAACAAACTTCTCTGCTTTAAACTAAAACCGTTTCTTTGGATGCAGAAATGAAAAAAAAAGTTGCTGGCCGTTATAGTGTTCATCCAATTGCTTTACTGAAGTTGTCAACGTTTTGAGAAGTAGAAGATTTCGAGAAATGGTCGACCACAGTACTAGAAGTACTAGAGTAGTAGAAAGTACTGAAAGAATTGATATCAAGATTTTGAGAGAAGATGGTAGCCATCGATGTTCGACAATCTATGTTCGAAATGATGTGACTGCTTTGTTTTAAAGACTTCCGTGGCCCCAAGGATCTTCTTGTGCTGACAGGCTGTTCGATAAAAGGTTATAAGAAGTAAGAAATCTTTGGTTCGCCGAAGAGTATAATGTCATGAGTAACATTTACAAAAAACGCATTTATATCACAAAAGGATGCATTCACAGAAGGAATATTAAGTTTAGGATTCAATTTAGTGTTGATTGGGTATCGAGCATATGTCAGTCCATCTCTTCCGAACAGCTAAACATCAACACATCAGTATATAGTACACGTGCCTGATCCTGTTTCGTTCAAGGCAAGAGCAGCTTTTGCAGAAGCTAGCCGAGTCATCCTATTTTTCGCGAGAACCAAAAGTTTGTCACAGAGTCTCCAAAGAAAAAGTCTGTCAGCACATGAGCAACGCTAGACGGTCCTGGAAGACACGAAAACGTTTGGAAATCTAGTTAGGTCCCTCTGAACATTTAGAGCATTCAGAGCAACTTCTTGCTTTTTACCGACATCTGAAACAAGGAAATTTGTTAATGGAGTGTAGAACATGATATATGTGCAGCAAGAGAAACCGAAAGTAATGCTAAAAATACAAGAATTGGAAGTTTTGTCAGCTATTTCTCGTAAAACTGATATTGCAAGTTTTGCCCCTGCAATTTTCTCGTTTTCTAAAACGAATTTGCCTTTTTTATATCATTCTCGATTATGTTTATTAAACGTAACTAGAAGAAAATGAAAAATTAGAACAGAACCTTGAAGAGAAAAAAATAGCTGAATTTGTGTTTGACACTACATGTGTACAATCTGTTAAGAAAAAATAAACATAATATAGATCCTTCTATCTAATTTAAACACATCATTTCAAATAGTGACATATTTTTGATAAACGTGTAAAGTGTTCTAATACTTGCTTTTCCTTGCATCTTTTTTCCTGGAACAGGGCTTCATATAATGCTCCTTTCAATTTTCTACAGCGTTTTGTAACTTCACTTATATCCATTCTAGATATAAAATCAAGACAACCGGTAAAGTGTATGAGTTGCGATCAGACGCCTATGCACCTTCGAGATACGTTTTCTGATACAATGGATATCTGAGCGGTATTATTTGTACCCTATTAGGCGTTGAATGTCAACATTATTAACAATTGTACAAAAAAAAACGCGGGTAAAATGTAGTTGGAGGGGGGAACTCAGTGGCGCCCTTATTTCTCGAAGTAAGTAATCAAATCAATCGGGGTCCTAAGGCCTAAGCATTACTCATAGATGATATATGACATGTAAGTTAAAGTTACTAGAAGAAACAAAAAATAAGTTAGAGCGTGACAAATAAGGGCTCTACTGAGTGCCCTCCTCTCCCAACTACGATTTTCTCAAAAACGCTCAGAAAGAGAGAGTAAAGATATATAGTAGAACGTTAACCTATAGCAGATTTTCCAGTGGATGATTGTCCAGTGGATGGTGGAAGCAAGAGTGTAAACAAGTTCATTAACATTTCTATTATTTATACTTCGTCTCTTTTTGAACAAAATGTGGCGACGGCTAAGTAGCGCTAATCTGACAAGGCTCAAGAGGGGTGGCGAGCCTGCTAATGCGATAATAACACTGTCGTTAGCAGCGCAACGTAATTATTGACGCTCATTAACCTCGGGACTGGTGGCAGGATATCTGACGCGTATCTTTCGACTTCTTCCCCACCCCACAGGCTCAATGTTCTAGCTGCTATAGTAGCTGCTAACGTCAATCTTGCATCAAGCTTGACCTGTTGCACACTTTTCGCGTGTGTATTCACTCATTGTATGAATCGCACGGTCTCCCTACTTTAATACCTTCCGTTACTTGTAAGTTATCTATTTCAAATTCATGGTTCTTGCTTGCTTCTCACACTACTGGAAGCTAAGTTAATTGTTCAAACATTGCTTATTGCTCGTTGTTATTAGGGAACAACTTTATTTTTACTGTGTTTCAGCGCACATTACTGAAAGCTTACGGAGCGGAACTTGTTCTGACTGATCCTGCGTTAGGAATGAAAGGGGCGATCGATAGAGCTAGTCAGCTCCATGAAAACATTCCTAACAGCTATATTCTCGCTCAGGTATGTGCTCCATTGTTCTAAAAATGATTTTTTCTTTGGTCGGAAACATTCATTATTTTCAGTTCGATAATCCATCCAATCCTCTCATCCATTACGCCACCACTGGACCTGAAATTTGGAAACAAACGAGTGGCAAGGTTACTTATTGTTTGCGCATCCTTGTTGATTTTAATGTTTTCTTAACTGTATTAGTTTAGGTGGATGCGGGTGTCTTCGGGATTGGAACTGGAGGAACTATCACAGGAGTGGGACAGTATCTGAAAGAGCAAAAGCCTAAAGTGAAGGTGTGCGTTTTGCCATCTGCTTCAGGCAGTTTCGCAGTAATTCCATTATGAGTGGATTCTCTCGCTTAATCTACTTTTTTGAGATATTCGGTGTAGAACCTGTTGAGAGTGCTGTCCTTAGCGGAAAGAAGCCTGGTCCTCATTGCATTCAAGGTATCCGAAACTTCGTATTTTCTACTCTATTGAGAAACAAAAGTTCAACCTTCCTTGAATCTTGGCATAATGATTGCATTATGCATAGCTGCCACGATCCTGTTATCACGATCGAGCCTGAAATTGCAGCTCGCAGAACTTTAGAGAAATTTTGGATAAACGCTTAAGGTCCAAAAATTGAATAGAAAGGAATTAGTTGGCCGTGACCAATGAGCTGGCTCTGTATCAAGACGTTCGCGGGTTTTGATTTATCGTTTCATATCCGCGTCGCATGCGAATTAGTATAGGAGTGAATCTATCCTCAACAATTTGAACTCTTTTGGCTCTTGGTTTTGGATGTAATATCGGGAAAAATATGGTGTCTTGCCTAGATGAGGAATTGAGGGAATATGTTACAAATATTCTAACTTTCCATGCTTTGAAGAAGGCGACAACATCGAAGTGTGATACGTAATTAAGAAAGTTAACAATCTTGGCTCTTGTCCCACATTTGCAACCGAAAAACTTCTTTATTCTTTTCTTAAATTGTTCTTTTATTTTATTTTGTTTCATTCTGTTCAACCTTTGTTACTTCTACCTAGATTCTTCTTCTCATAGAGGGGTTTATTTTCCACCTTGTTTCCACCAACACTTTTCTCTCACATTTCGACGGCCTCAATCTTTTATACCAGGTATTGGTGCCGGTTTTACACCCACTGTTTTGAACCCATCAATATACGATGATATTGTCACTGTTCATTCTGACGAAGCTATGGTTATGGCTAGGAGGATGGCGCTAGAAGAAGGTCTTTTGTGTGGTAAGGTTTAGCGTCATTCTTCATTTTGTTCCCCTACGAAATGACCAATTAGATTGACTTTGTGACTGGTGAGTGTCGACCACATATGCTCGGCAGAAGAGTTATGCCACATCCTTAGCTAAAGGAGCTTTGTTCAAGACATTCTGACCATCCTCACATTCATTGCAAACAATAGCGAAAGCAGCTGTATGAAGTTTGTGGTGGCTAACTTTCAGTTCAGAATTTTCAATTTTTCGTTTTACAGATCCATTCATAGAAAAAACATCACAATGTGATACGCCAATATGGATTCTGAATTGGATATTGGTTGTGATCGCTCTGACCAACATATGATATAACTATAATCATCTTCACACAGCGTTGGAGGAGTTTCTGAGAGAAACATTTTCTTCAAGATAAAATCAAACATCCGAGTTTAGTTTGAAGTAAAAGTCGAAAAAACTGCGTGCGTGCCATGCATACCTTCAGTTTCTGCTCGAGTTCGCTTACTCAACTACTCTCAACTCGTGGATTTTTACATAACTTACTCGACTTATGCGGCTGGCAGACGTTATGGCTTAGCGCAATAGTTAGCATTTTTGCCGGGGAGTGTCGTCTTTGCATGTCCGAGTCCATCCTGTTCGATTTCTGGTTAGAGCTCGCATAGGGTCTATCCATTCGTTGCTATTCACAAGTCTATGAAATGTTGCATCTCACGGATTTGGGAACACCCTGAAGTGCCTATCACCACCAGGCTTCTCAGATCTTCTTTTAGAATCTTCGTCAAGAACTTTCCTTTACGACCAACTGGACTTTTCCAAGTTGGGTCTAGGAGCATTTTCAAGGGAACTTGGACAAGACTATTTGAAGGTCTTCATATGGTGCGAATCGAGAATCAAAGGATCGAGAGCGATTTCCTGTGATAAGTTTAGAGGGCGGAGCAAGATGTTGATGTTTTCCACGTGTCATCCACCGGGAATATCCACTTCTGCGTAAAGTCCTTTGTTATGGAAAACCATTGGTAAAAGTATCGTAACACTCATCTAACAGCTTTCCTTCTGTACAGTCATGCTTCTCTATCACCGTCGGCGGTGCTGCCAAAGTCTTCAGCGGTTGTGGCCGGAGCGTTTGGTGCATGAGCGCTTGCGATCCAGGGTTTGAATCGCATGCGTTTCTGTAGTCGTATACAAGTGCATCTTGGCAACCTTGAGCCGAATTGCTCCACCAGGTTGTTGTGCTCATTCCTCTAGCTATCGCGAGGCATCCAATTTTTTCTCATCAGCTTTAGAGCTCATTACAATATAAGGTATACGTTTCGATCCTGATAACGATGGGACCTCTGATTTTGTCTTTTGCAATGCAGCAAACGGCGTATGTAGATATCACAGTAGTAAAAGAGAGAAGGTAGCTAGAGTTCACTCGACAGCTACCGCCAGTTCAATGTTACGAGACTGATATTTGTTGCCGAAGAAGTATTTGTTCTATGTTCCTTCTAATCACTTGACCTGTCCAGAATATGGGCTTTAGGAGTGTGCTGAACGACAACAGTTTCTTGCAATACTCAGGGGGCGCGCTCCGTATAACAGTGCAAAATGTGTAATCCGCACGTTCCTAAAGCGTATGCTCAAGTGCAAATATGCATTAACTGAAATCAGGGCCACCAAGTATAAGTAACAGTATGTAACTGAAATTCTTCCACTTTGTGGCAGTGAGAACACTGCTACAAGAGTGGAAAAATTTCGGTTGCTCAAAAGACCTTTCATGATTGTCACTATGACTTGACTTAGTCGACAGGTTGTTATTAACACCTGAAGCGTTTGCTCATATCTTCGCAGAAGTCTGTCGTCCTGGAACATAAATCTGCCCAATCATCCAGATCTTCGCCGCTGTTCCATGCTCTGCGCTGCGGTATGTGATGTTCTTACCATCTATCAACTTCAAGTGCCCTCAGATCTCTTCAGAATATTTCAGGTGTAGAACAAAATATTGGTGCAATAGCATCTAGGCGAGACACTGCATCTGCTTCTATGTAAACTTCTTCGTAGTGATGAACCTTAGAGAAGAAATAAACTACCGCGTATGCCGCTTACTTTACATGCATCGATCTTCGGCATTACCGTAGGACGTGACGTCCAAGTCTCCGATACGTACATCGAATAAGGCTGGAGCGGATAGGTAGATTTGTAGCTTGACGTCGTCCGCGATGAGGTCAACTCAAATATTCGGATAGGAAGTTGATGGTCGAGCAGGCTCAAGCGCAACTTTGCTATGTATTCTTCTGACAGTTACTGTTGTTCCTGAGTATACATTTGAAATAACAGGACTTAACAGCGAGTGTGATCGATTGCCCTTCCCCGCTGCTCCCACTTGGAGGCCTTCAGGAAACCCAGAGCTACTTATACTTACCAGTACGCAGACTGCAGTTAGCTTCTATTTAAGATTTACAACATGCCGTAATTTCGTACTGGTTATAGTATGACAGTAGTACAACATCATCTGTGTACTCCAAATCGATCAAGGGGTCCTGATGATGCTAAGACGCTGTAAATAGAAATGTTATCGACTTTTCTTTGAATAACGTTGATGGCAAGGTTGAACAAAAGCGTTCCTGTCGCTGGTCTTGTCTCGCTGAAGCCACCAGTGATGAAGGGTTAAGGAAAAAGTCCGTGGCAGTTTTTTAAAAGATGTTTTAGAAGTCCAATTAGAACAGTTCCATACTATTAGGGGGTTCGGAAAGTATCTGCCGAAAATTTCGCCGTAGCGCAGATTTTTCGAGATGTTCTGGAAGTTCCCGTTTTAAATATATTATATAAGGACACTACCGCTTGTATGCACATAACATATCTGGCTCCCTCTTCCTTGCCTATTTCATCCTATAATGGCCGAACATTCCACCCATATTCAACACGTACTCCTTTACGAGTTCGAATCTGGCCACTCCGTTGCTGAAGCCCATTGAAACTAAAGTCAAATATTCGGCACTGAAGCCCCTTCTGAGCGGTCTGTGCGTGCCTGGTTCCAGCGCTTCAAAGCCGGAAACAAGAAACTCGAAGATGAGCCTCGCTCTGGTCGACCGACTGCAATATCGTTCGACGAACTTAAGAATCTGGCAGAGCAGCATCCATATGAAGGTGTGCGGTACTTTGTTGCCAGTCTTGGCTATTCGCTGTCCACCGTGAGCAATGGACTGCGATTGGTGAAAAAGCTCGGTCAGTGGCTCCCACATGCACTGAGCGACAGCAACCGCCAAGGACGCATGGACATCTGCACTCAGCTGCTCTCCAGACGCCGCAGATTCGACTGGCTGGACACCATTGTCATTGGAGATGAAAAATGGGTCCTCTGCGTCAATTACACCCACAAATCTGCGTGGTGCGCTGGCGATGAAATGCCGGATCCTTTCGTGAAAGGTGAAATCCATGAGAAGGTCTAGTGGGGAGTTCATGGAATCTGCTACCGTTTCGAACTGTTGCCGGACAACACGACAGTTACTGTCGAGGTCTACTGCGCTCAAGTGCAAAGACTGGCCGACAAGATCCGCAAGGAGTACCCGAAGCTCGACAATGTTCGTCTGCTGCACGATAACGCGCGCTCTCGCATCGCGAAGAAGACTTCTCAGAAAATTCTGAAGCTCGGATGGGAAGTTCTACCGCACCCACCGTACAGCCCCCGACCTGGCCCGAGCGACTACCACCTCTTCCGATCGCTTCAGCATCACCTGGAAGAGAAGCGCTACGATGATCGTGACACCTCGAAAATGACCTTCTGGCTTTCTTCGCCTCCAATTCGCCGGAGTTCTACGCCAAAGGAATCCGTGATCTTGTGAGACGTTGGCAGAAGGTTGTCGATGTTGATGGAGGTGATTTCGTCGAATAATAAAATGTTGTTAAAAAGTTGTGTTGTTTTGAAATTTTGCCATATTTCGATAGATACTTTCCGAACACACTAATAGAATGTAACAGGTTCTCCAAACCTTACCTCGATGGGTATTTAAGCGCGCGCCCCTTAGTGTGAAGCAACCATAACTTTAATTTACCAAACTCATGAATATGGGGCGAACCACCTTCGTCAACATCTGCGACGTGTTTAAGGGGAACATCATATCTCATCGCACGATTCATCGTTGTCATCATCGCTCCCGGTGAGAAGAAATGTCGTCCAAAAGTCAACTTCGTTCTGGACGCCCTACTGCCAAGGATGAGACAATGCGCGATGAGATGGCTATGCGATGACTATGAGTGATGAAAGTGAGGGCCAGTGCCACACACACGAATTGTCGACGACGCTTAGGTACGAACATAAACCATCACCAGTTACCTTCACGATTTTGGCTACCCTAAACATTCTTCAACATGTGTGTCACACAAACTACGTGACCTGGGCAAACCATCAAGGATCAATGTCTGTGAATCATTACCTTTCCGTCCACACAGGAAAAACCTTTAATGATGTAGTTACTACGGAAAATAGTTGATTCCTGTGTATCAGCTGTTCGCGACATTGCCCTCTTGCGAATAACCTCTAAATGAGTTCAAAGATGACCTATGCCAGAAAAAGATTCCGCTTTATTGACGGTAGGATTCTCAGGAGACGACTTCAAATTCTTTTCTGCTGGATCCATAGCGAACGCCACGCTACTTAACTCCAGAAGTTGACCGATGGTATTCGTTAGAAACGCTACCGAAAACTTTTGTCTTCTTCAGACCACCAACGACAACTCCCGTTTCCACGTTGTGCAGCTGATCCGCTAGGAAATGCAGAATTCGGATGGGAGGTGCTACCAAATGTTGCTTACTCCCTCTGCTTGGCTCCTTTCGACTACCATTCGTGTCGCGCTCTGAAGCATCATTTTGACGAGAAGCAATCTATGATCCGTCGGAACTCAAAACAGAGGTCGTCCGTTGCTTCTACTCCCAGCCTCTATAGTCCACGGGAATCTAAAGGTTGCCAGATCGCTGGACACATGTTATAAACTGTAATCGGGAACCATATCATTGATTGGAATTTCACTGTAATAAAATGCGAGTATTCGAGATAAGAGAGAATTTTATTCAGGACTTTTTCTTCAAACCAATATATCTCGGTCGTCCATCAATGTAATCGATTAGGTAGACGAACTTTCCTGGTACCTCATCGGTACGAAGCATCCTAAGTTCCTATATTATGTTACGCGTGCAGTATCAAAACGTTTTATTGCTATGCAGTAGTGGTAGGATTTCTTTTGATTTTTGCAGGCAACAAGGAACGCATGACGTTCAAAAAACTAATAAATTCGCTTTTAGATAGTAGGAAAGCAAATGTTTGAAAAATAGTGGTTAAAATACAAAACGGTGTAAATTGTTGTTTGGGACTTAGATAACACATCATCTTTAGTCGCGGCAGATTTTCACTTAGGATCATCATACTGTAAAAAATGTAAAATTGTTTCCTCAAGCTTGGATAATTAGGGCGCTTCAGTAACGTAGCTTATAACAGCACTCCACGCATTCGAGGAAGATAGTTGTCCGTGGCGACGGTCGAAATTCTCCTTTCATATCGTGTAGAATTGAACAAATCCTGACTTTTAGAAGTAGAGGACGATGCTGATCAGGACCACGTGTATGCAGTGAAGGGTGCCTTCGAGGAACAACCTATTCTATTACGGTGTTCGGAAAGTATCTACCGAAATATGGCAAAATTTCAAAACAACACGACTTTTTAACAACATTTTATTATTCGACGAAATCACCTCCATCAACATCGACAACCTTCTGCCAACGTCTCACAAGATCACGGATTCCTTTGGCGTAGAACTCCGGCGAATTGGAGGCGAAGAAAGCCAGAAGGTCATTTTCGAGGCGTCACGATCATCGTAGCGCTTCTCTTCCAGGTGATGCTGAAGCGATCGGAAGAGGTGGTAGTCGCTCGGGCCAGGTCGGGGGCTGTACGGTGGGTGCGGTAGAACTTCCCATCCGAGCTTCAGAATTTTCTGAGAAGTCTTCTTCGCGATGCGAGAGCGCGCGTTATCGTGCAGCAGACGAACATTGTCGAGCTTCGGGTACTCCTTGCGGATCTTGTCGGCCAGTCTTTGCACTTGAGCGCAGTAGACCTCGACAGTAACTGTCGTGTTGTCCGGCAACAGTTCGAAACGGTAGCAGATTCCATGAACTCCCCACTAGACCTTCTCATGGATTTCACCTTTCACGAAAGGATCCGGCATTTCATCGCCAGCGCACCACGCAGATTTGTGGGTGTAATTGACGCAGAGGACCCATTTTTCATCTCCAATGACAATGGTGTCCAGCCAGTCGAATCTGCGGCGTCTGGAGAGCAGCTGAGTGCAGATGTCCATGCGTCCTTGGCGGTTGCTGTCGCTCAGTGCATGTGGGAGCCACTGACCGAGCTTTTTCACCAATCGCAGTCCATTGCTCACGGTGGACAGCGAATAGCCAAGACTGGCAACAAAGTACCGCACACCTTCATATGGATGCTGCTCTGCCAGATTCTTAAGTTCGTCGAACGATATTGCAGTCGGTCGACCAGAGCGAGGCTCATCTTCGAGTTTCTTGTTTCCGGCTTTGAAGCGCTGGAACCAGGCACGCACAGACCGCTCAGAAGGGGCTTCAGTGCCGAATATTTGACTTTAGTTTCAATGGGCTTCAGCAACGGAGTGGCCAGATTCGAACTCGTAAAGGAGTACGTGTTGAATATGGGTGGAATGTTCGGCCATTATAGGATGAAATAGGCAAGGAAGAGGGAGCCAGATATGTTATGTGCATACAAGCGGTAGTGTCCTTATATAATGTATTTAAAACAGGAACTTCCAGAATATCTCAAAAAAAATCTGCGCTATTGCGAAATTTTCTGCAGATACTTTCCGAACACCCTAATATTAGATTTTTTGTGTCTTACCTGCAAATCTGCCACGTGAAGTTCCAGGAAAATTTTGCGGTGAGAACTTACTTACGAAGCACGTCTTGACAACATCCTCAGGGAATTATCGGTATTATTAATATTGGTAATCTTGCTGTAGGGGGCGGGTGTGATGTAGCGGTTAGAGATTCCGCTTCCTGTATGATCGATCGGAGGTTCGAATCCGCCCTAGTGCTCACCAAACCTTTCATCCCTCCGGGGTCGATAAATTGGTACCAGACTTGTCTGGGAGGATAAAAGCACTGACTTGACACATCGGCTAGCCACCGCAAGTCATTGTATAGGCCAGATACACGTTCGTAAACCTCAAACGATTCTGAATTGAAGTGAACTTGGGGGCGCATCCCAAGCGGATTGATTAACGCCAGAAACTTTATCCCTTATCCTTTTAATCTTGCTGTAAAGTGGCAACTTAGTTGCTAATATTTTACATATGGTAACGACGATTTTTACATATGGCGGAAAACTTACGAACTTTTTGGATTTTTAGAGATGTTCTATGAATTTGGGTTCGATGGTTAAATGTTTCTTAAAACACACATTGCTTTCCCAGACTAGCAATTGTGCTGAAAAATAGTGTTATCTGCATTGCCTGTACTACTATCGCATTCTTTTCAAGGAATTTCGTCTGGTGCTAATGTACATGCAGCATGTAAGGTTGCTGCTCGTCCAGAAATGGCTGGAAAGCTTATAGTGACGTTGTTGCCGAGCTTCGGAGAGCGTTATCTGTAATTTCTTCCTTCATTTTTTGTTACTGATGCTTGGTATTACAGTGTACATTTTCAGCTCCTCTCCGCTATACGCTAGTATCCGCGATGAAGTAAGCGACATGGCGGTAACTTCACTTGAAGCAGATTTAAATCGGGTTCGTCTGCCTCAGTTCCCCGTTGAAGAGTGCGCTTCATGTGATCCAACTCGCTGAACAGCGACGTGCAGTTTTACTTACCTTTCTTTTTTTTCTACGCACTAGTTTGAAACTGATTTTCAACTCTTAAAAGTGTTTTCTCTAGAATTTACCACAATCGTTTCCAGTCTTTGCTATCTTAATAAGATTATCTTTGTGCGCTTTCAGACATGTGTTTTTGATATTGCGATGTTGCGGAGTTGCGCTATGTTTTCTATTTTAGTGATGCAAGTACAAGTCGTAACTACATTAATCCTAGGATGTGGTGCGTAATTTTGTGATGACTGCTATCAAGACTATACATACTACAGATCATCTTAGTTAACAACTGATTAGCTAATCTAGAAATAGAACTGGACAACAATCAAACAGCTGCTGTAGGGTTATCCCAATGGTGCAGGTTCACACGGATTTTAGTAGTATTTAGTTACAAATTATTGTTGTACTGGTTGTGGCACTGTTCCATTATTCTAGTGCTATACATGTATGGTTTTTAGGATATCTAATGAAGTACGATGGTGAGATGAACTTTCCTTAAAATGCGACAAATGTTTTGTACACTGCACACTTCATAACATTAGTTGAATTAAGGCTTGTTTAAATTTTGTAACTTACGATTTCAACCGTAGATTGTGCAACTTACTAGCACTTTTTATTTTGATTATTTTGATTATTGCGTAGATTTTGGTGATTAGATTTTCTACAAACTCTTCTCGGGCTGCTTGGAGCGCCCAGCGGTTTCCTTGTGAGCACACATCAACGTCAATGATTCGATCTTTAAAAAAATGGGTGCACCACGCGTCACGGCGAATTTGAATTTCAATCGTGCTATTTTTTACGTCTATTCAATTCGACAACCCAATCCTGCTTTCGGAGTGTAAATTATGGTAATGAGTGTGATCGCGCCGAATTCCACTAAGAAGGAGCTTTATAGACCGTTCTTTCCTACGAGACACGGTAGAACGCCAAGCTCAAGGCCGAATTCTATTTCATCCAATCATCGTTTTTCTATCTTCTCCAAAGCCATCCAGACTACCACAGCCGCAGACCGTCTAATCACGCGGCTGGTCAACAACAAAAGGTGGTCAATTGTACTGGACATTAGCACAAAGTCGAGTGCAACTCTAAATTTTAGCACCACTACAACCATCAAAATAACTTTCAATGACTGCCTAGTGACTGCCATTCACATAATGATATCGGTCACTTCAACACATTGTGCCCTTATCACTCCATAAAGGCTCATCCGGGCAAAACAAGGATGAAGATACAAGCTCGCTGCCATGTTTACTGACGTTCATTGATCGGCACTGAATGGCTCGCCAGGTAGGATGCTAGCCATGCAATTTTCCCTAAGGTTTTTTTCAAGTCCCAGCATACTTCTAGCCAAAAGCGATGGCTCCATGGATACATGCTGGCTTCGTACGACGGACACTACAACCTCATCGTTGTGGATGCTTAGCGGAATGGTCCAAAGTCATTTACATCACTTCAATCTATATCCAGTATCGTCGTCATGAAGATTTTTGCACAATTTGGGGACCCACTAACACTTCTCACGTACATTGCCGCAGGGTACACATCAAGATCGTCCTATGATTTCTGCCGTTCTCGTGGAATTACGCATGTAACAATTTCCTGCACTGTTCCATCCACAAAAGAATGTACGAATCGAAAGGCTAGCGGACATGCTTAGGCGATGACTCACGAATATGAAAGAGGAGGAACAGATGGTCGAAACGTATTATTTTACACATTGTTAGACCTGGAAGATCGCAATAATTTGGTCACAAGAGGACCGAAAGACAAATTTTAGGTAGTTTCAGGGAGAAAGATTTGCTCTAAAAAAGTTATATCGCTGTTTTCTCTTCTCAAATCAAAAAGGTAAGTGTCCTTTGAAAAAGTACCTCAAATATTCCTTTCGGTCCTCCTATCGCGAGTTATTCGCGATCTCCCAGACTTAACAATAAGTACAAGATCTGAGCTTTCTTGGTCATTAAATCTTACGAAATCCACTTTTAAACTGCTGAACAGCAGGTAAAATTAAATGTTTCATCTTTTAAAAGTGGTTCCAAGTTTTTAACTTTTTTGCAAAAATTTGACTCACCGAGGTGTCGAATCTGCGTCGTCCTATTGTTACATTGTGGAACAAGTTGTTGATTTTTTGGGGTTTTGTTGATTCAGCAGATTTGATTCTTCTACTACTTGGTGTTTCTTCGCTTCTAGTCGTGTTCGAGAGGGTAGTGTCCCATCACCACGCTTGATCCTAAGTACGCACCCTAGACTTCCCTTATGGCTTACCATTCAACGCCATGCCCGTCTGGACACTTGTCGTCTGCCGAAATTTCTTTGGGACGCCGTTTATGAACAGTTTTAGATCCAATGACTGTAAACCAATGTTCCTCCACGTGGCACGAGGATGGAAGCGCTGCACTATAGTGCACAACGCCGCCACTTCAAAGCCGATGACACCGTCTATGTCAAGGACTATAGTGGCCCAAAGAGAATCTTGACATTTGAGATCAACATCCAACATCAAACGAACTGGCTTTGCTCCATGCGTTGTAGAGGATTACTATGGACTCGACGCGTCATCCTACTACGCCACGAAGCGATACAGCAGTCGGGAACCAGTTGGTGGCCACTGTTCACGTTTCCATTTGGAGCCGCCGTGATCTACAACTTCGTCATCGTAGACATTAATCGTTTTGCGAACGAATCAATCTTGAGAAAGCACATGTGTGACAATTCAAAAAGGAAGGTATTGTAGTATTGTAATGCGATGAGAAATTTTCGCTCTAATGATTGTCGTACTGTGACGCCAAATTCTGCCCTTAGTAAGTTTTGGAGCCTCCTCTTGCGAAATCTCATGAAATGTTCCAGATTCTGTCCAAATTGCACATAAGTGAAATGTTCCCCTTCTCTCACCCAGCGTCAGTAAAGATTTTAACAGGATCTTGGCTAGAAATGCCTTAGAAACGAGTAAAAATAGAGTCGCCTGAAGCCGAGGAAAGTGCGTGAGTTGACTTGACAAGATGCATCAACTGCTGTCAAACGATCGGACAGCTCTTCAAGAGAATGTCTAGAACATGATATTTGAAAACATTTTTACTTTGTCTGAAAACTCTGTGTAGTCGTCGTTACTGTCTACGTTCAAATAAAATGGTGTCTCCAAGACACGAAATCGCCTGAGGAATTACTTAAAGGCATCACCCCACGAATCTGAGGTGGTGCAGATTTCACGTGGAGTATTCGTATACAGGATGGGAGACTACGGAGAGGGGGGTGATTCCGTCCATTTCTTCCTAATTGCCGTAAAAAACGGCCCGGAAGATTTGTATTTTTTACATTGACATAGATTTTGTACAAAAGGTTCGATTGGAGCGCGCCAGTCTTGTGCGGCGCCGCATCTTCCGGGCCGTTTTTTACGGCAATTAGCAAGAAATGGACGGAATCACCTCCCTCTCCGTAGTCTCCCATCTCGTATACGAATACTCCACCTGAAATCTGCACCATCTCAGATTCGTGGGGTGATGCCTTTAACGCAATTCATACCATTCTTGAACAGCAACAACCACTCCCGAGGGAAGAAATATCGAACTTTGCAGTTCGATTTAAACTTAATATCATTCTAAAAATCGTCTTCTCATCTGAAGAAATGACTATTTCAGATGCAGAGATGATCTGTAAGATTAAAAAATTGCGCTTTCGCGAAAACAAAATTCGAAATTTTCACCGACTTGGTCGTTCGTAAAGAAGATCACGACCATCATCCATTGTAAACGAAAAAAGTAAGAATTTCTTCTCGTTCGTTTCTTCTCGCTTAGATCTCTTCTTTCTTTCTTGTAAAGAAAAAAGATCTAAGCGGTACCGAGGCGCAAGACTAGAACATGCATCGTAACGCTGCTGGCAGCTGTTTAGAGGTTGAAACAAATGAGACAGATCAATCAATGACCTTAAACAAAGCCAGTATTTTCCAAAGAAGGAACGTTTCAATTTCTTAGATAGGAATCTCGAATTTATTACTGTGATTGAATTGAAGGATGACTTTACAATTTAAACTTCTCGTATATATCGATTTGGAAAACATTTTCTGTTGCATGTTGGTGGTACTATCATTGGCGTCTGTGTCAAATTTCATGTCATTATTTAAAGTAGTTTCATACTTACGCTTGCGTTTTGTGGGCAACTAGAAGTGAATTTAATGATTTTTATTATGTTCCAATTTATTGAGCAAAGAACTTGCCTTAAAGGAATCACCCCACAAATCTGAAGTGGTACCGATTTCAGGTGGAGTATTCGCATACGTGATAGTAGATTATGGAGAGGTGGGTGATGCCGTCCATTTCTTGCTAATTGGCGTAAAAAAACGGCCCAGAAGATGCGGCGCACAAGGCTGGCGCGCTGCAATCGAACTTCTTGCAAAAAATAGCATGCAGGAACGCCCGAAGCCGTATCTTGCGGGCGGTTTTTTACGGCAATTAGGAAAAAATGGACGAAATCACCCCCCTCTCCATAATCTTCTATCCCATATACGAATACTCCACCTGAAATCCGTACCATCTTAGATTCGTGGGGTGATGCCTTTAAATATCGTTTCCGAATGAAATATATGTTGTAGAAACGTTGATAATGTTGACCAAATTTTGTCGAAAAAAAAGATCAGAAGCTGATCTACCTCTAATCTCTGCCTGCTGCCTGAGCTGCCGATCCTTGACTTAATTCTGGATCCACATTTTAGTAGTTCTATTCAGATTTGTACTTCAGTGATTCCTCATTTTTCTTCGTCATTCGTTTGCTCCATTCCAGTCATCGTAGAAAGATTCGTTTAGACATAATTATTTCTCTGGCTTGATGAGTTTACTTCAATTTTGAAGAGCGAAAAGTGCTAATAAAACAAAAGAAAAAACAAAGTGAATAAAAAAGGAGTAAAACAGACAATTCTGAAGAATATCGCTCTGTAGGTTCATTTTTCTCTATAGTTGTTCTATTCTTTTCAAGTGTAATAATCAATGCGGTAGCACAGCCGTGGCTCGATGTGTGACCTAAGGTATTTGGTGGATCGGCGTGCCTAGATGACAATAACCATCCATAGAGGCTGAAGTAGCTTGTGATGAAAATTTGAAAGATACAGAATTTTTTGAAATCGACACCATTCAATAGATATTTTCCTCCTGCAAACATATGCACTTAATATTTGAAGAACCTTCCAATAGATCGCAAAAAATAAGCTTTCTGCAAAAACACACGAAAACATCCATATCTTTGCAGGTTCAAAACTGAGACAGCTGAGGCATATTACAAAAAAAAAAACCAGAACAAATCATAGGAAAAAGAGTGCTTTCTATTGTATTGTGCAGACAGATGGCAAACCTAATTTGTTAGCCTTTTTCGAGCTGCCAAAAATTAGAGTAAGAAATGCAAAATACCGAAGTTGTAACTTTAGGTGCAAGAATCATAAAATCCTGTTGAGCTGGAAAAACAAGAGACAGAGTCATCCTACAACAAATAGTTTTCTTGCAGATTTTGTAAGAAAATAATTCCTAATCTGGTAATGTTGGTCGTTCCTGGAGTTGAAACATGTCACTTTAGTCAAATTTACAAAATCTTTATGGAGTTATAACTGTGGGAGATATCAAATTGTTCGCAATATTATGCAGGTTACGAATATCTAACTACCATTTCACTTTTCGAGAAATTTGTTCACGTTAAAATATAAATATAAATATATATATATATATCCTTGGGGCGCAATTATCTCGGAGTCAGCTTCTTTAATGTGTACCGGCAGGTAATTTTTTCAAAAAGTGTTTAATTGATAGGTCTTGAAGGTTTTAATTACATTCATTCGGTAGAGCTCGCGCTCACGAATCTACTGATGTATAGACGTTATAATAAAGATCAAATTCAGGCGATCCTTCTGTATCCGTATCCAATTAGCATCCGAGAATTTGCACAAACACTGCGTTTCATGAATCTAGATGTTTTACAGAATATTAATGCACCGTGCTTATAACACACGAGCTAGAACTACAGGTACCTTATTTCATGAAAGGTACGAGTGAGATCTGTTTCCTTGGACAAAGCCCGACGGAGCACCTCTTACCTGTACGTTTGATGAAATTCATTTTATGAGATTTCGTTCCATCACTCGCACTGGTGCGAAATTGTTTCATAGAGTAGCTGACCCTTATTGGTGCTCCTGACCTCTCTGATTTCAATATTTGTAAGACGTCCTTCGTGTTTTTACTGTGGACTTTATCAAAGCGTTCTCAACTAAATCCTCCTGGGCTGTCCCATCAAGGGAGGCAAGACAGAGGCTCACAGTACCATTTCTTCGTGGTTATCGCAGAGAAACTGCAGGTGTTAACTCCGGGGCACTAACATTTCAGAGCTGGCCACTACCCTGGTTCTGATTTTCCTTGCACGTGAGTGCAGCATGTAGCGAGTTAGTAACTTTATGCTGTTGCAAACAGTTATAAGATAATGTGTGAAATATGTGTCAATAAAACAGGAGTGATTATGTGTGACATCACCAAGTCATAGAAGAGTTTTGACAAACTCGATGGCAGCTGTGAACTGCGTCCACCAGTACCCTTCCGCTCCTTCGAGTAGTGGTCCACCAAACCCTTGGACGTACTGAACATTTGAAAGCAACGAAGGAGGATTGGCCTATAACCGCAAATTTCAGAATTCTTTAGTTTGCTTCATACAAGTAAAACGCACCTGGATGATAACGTAAACGAGAACGGGAGTGACGTCATCAGCAGCAGCTGTTCCCATATTTGGCGCCATTGCAATCAGGTTGCTTATTGTTTCACAACACCTATGACAAGATTGAAATGATATGCTACTTGCAAGCGATGCTCCAAGTACTGCACACTTAGACAAACCTTACAACGCAAGAGAGCTTGTCCCGCGCAGATTTGTATGCGTTAATTACACTAATCTCCGCTTGAGCTGAAGGCCATGGTGCTTCACCATGAAGCACCTGCAAAACTTGTTTTTGAAGAAAAAATCTTTGAAAAGCACACACACATTCGTAGAAACATAACGTACATGCATACATTACATGCGTACCTAACACATTACATACATACACGCACACATTAAAGGCATCACCCAACGAATCTGAGGTGGTACGGATTTCAAATGCACAAGGCTGGCGCGCTCCAATCGATCTCCTTGTAAAAAAATAGTACACCGGAACGCTCGAAGCCGTATCTTCCGGGCCGTTTTCTACGGCAATTAGGAAGAAATGAACGGAATCACCCTTCTCTCAATAATCTACGACCCCGTATACGAATACTCCAGCGGAAATCCGTACCACTCTAGATTCGTGTAGTGATGCCTTTAAAAAAATTCTTAGCCATCACTCTCTCACCGCCCATGCAAAAATAGATGAAAACCAATAATGTGGAAAATTTCCCGAAAGAATTTTTTCTATGACATCTCGAAAATCGAAAATGAAATATTCCTGGGTTTCTGACGCATTCCGCAGAATATCCGAGTATAAAAGTCGTAGGTTGCCAGCGAAAGCATTAAAAATTGATGAAATCGATCGTTGCTGGAAAATATCGTCTGTTTGCTTCCCATATCCGTGATCAGCATCGGCGACTACTCCTAGTAGTCAAATTCTGTCCAGTTTTGCACCATATGGGACGAATTCGATTATCGCCTACGGCAACGTTCCACGTCTTCCTGACTTTCCAGAGGTGTCTTTGGAAATTCGCGTCGGACGGGCAGACGTGCAATTTTGTGCTTTACATGGTAGCATGATGATTACTTACAGTTTAGCAAATGGTTTTATAGCTCTTGTGAGATAGATGTCTTTTGAAAGCATGCAGGTAATTGTGACCGACGTGCTTTCGCCCAACGACTTTTGAGACGTTTTGGCTCCCCACCTGTCGGTGAACAGATCCATTCAATCAGTATGTAGAAGCCAAAATTTTCCTAATCGCTGCCTTTAAAGCAGTGCATAACTCACAGTTGGGATCTTCAGCATGGGATGACTAGGATGGATTGATCGAGCCAGTTTCGCTAACGATTTGAAAAATAACCTGCAAAGTGAGGACTGCCCATCAATACTAAATCAACCCAATAGAGGTCAAACGTAGAAGACTTTCTAAAAACAACTTACTCGTCACGATGTCGATCAGCATCAAGATTAGGATAGAAAGCCAGTGCATGAATTTGAGCCATGACGACACGTTCGATCGTTTTCCGAGCATATACGATAAGATGAGCAGGAGCGCCATGCCACATTGGGGAGGTAGGCAAGCGTGTATACATGTTTACCAATGTTCGCAGAAGGTAGTCGGTTTTCTCATCCTGAATTTTGCTGGATATGAAGATAGCCAGGGAAATTAATAATCCTAAGTCTATGATTGCGAACTGATGTAGGTTTCAGAACAAAGCAGGAAGCGTTAACATGCTCATAAAGAGGATGGAATTCCTTGAACGCAATACACAAGAGTTGTACATTAATTGAGTTGTGGAGGAAATAAGAAATGACCGGCTAGTAGGTTGACAGGACGCGGTGAAGTGTCGCTCAGCGGGAAGTGCGGTAAACAGCTTTAGCTTTGAGGTAATTCCATGTCAGTATAGAGGATAACGGATCAAGTGTCTGATGTTAGATAAAGGATCACGTGTCTGACGTTAGCCAATCCGCTTGAGATGCACCAGTGCATCTGACTCGAATTCAGATTCACATGTTCATGAAAGCGTGTCTAGCCAATGTATCAAGCCAGCGTTTTTATAGTCCCAAGCACATTTGCTAGTAATTTGTCGATTCCGCATCGATGAAAGGCTTAGTTTCTTCAGAGCGATCTTGAACGATCGATCGTAGTTGTGACCAGTGCTCCTACCAACTGCGTCACAACCGTCGCTTTCGGTAGGATGTGGTCCATGTTTCTCGAGTGTGTCTCTTTTGGTCTCTTCCATACAAGGCCAAGTGTGTGACTGGATTTTCCCATCAGGGGTCGTATAGGGAAAGGGTCGCAAAGTAGAGAGGTCGTAAGGGGTGTGGTCGTAAGGGAGCGTGTACGAGTGCAACAAGCGAATGGAGCATAGCATGTTAATCGTGACAAAATATTGTAAAATATTGAATGATCACATACATAACAAATATTAAATAATTACGTACATCACAAAATATTAGGTTAAGTTTCATTTACATTTTACAACAAAATAGTGACACCGCTGTTTTTTGGCACTTCATGGTTCTTTTTTTTTGGAATTTAGATGGAAACAAATATATAAGAGTTTTTAAAATCCCCTTCCGTTTTCTTGGAACGGAAAACTTGCTGAAATTCCGACGTTTCCTCGAGCGTGAAAAAGCGTGTGATCTTGGATAAGTAGCTTAAAGGCATCACCCCACGGGTTAACTCTTATGTTTTATAAAGACCAAAACCCTTCTAGACTTTTTGACGTACTGTATGAGCTTCATCAATGATCTGAATGTTTAATGCATTGTAACCAGAGTGTTACCCTCAACTGTGTTCGAAGAAATGGACATGACATAACATTACCATGTATTCCTTTCTCACATTGATACTTACGCTAAAAGTAGCTACTCAATGTGTTTTAAAAGCATCACCCCACAAATCTAAGGTGGTACGGATTTCAGGTGGAGTATTCGTATACGGGATGGTAGATTATGGAGAGAAGGGTGATTCCGTCCATCTTTTCCAAAAAAAAAAAAAAAAACGGCCCGGACGATACGGCTTCAAGTGATCCGGCGCGCCATTATCTACAACAAGTTCGATTGGAGCGCGCCAGCCCTGTGCACGCGCTGCGTGTTCCGAGCCGTTTTTTACGGCAATTAGGAAGAAATGGACGGAATCACCCTCTCTTCATAATCTACTATCCCGTATAAGAATAATCCATCTGAAATCCGTGCCACCTCAGATTCGTGAGGTGATGCCTTTAACAAAAAAATTAGATTGTTTTCTTTTCCGTCTCTCCTCATTAGTTCGACCTATACACCTCACTCCACTCTTCTTAGTGTGTGTCCTAATTTGTGTTATAATCTGTTAAAGATATTTCACAGATTTTAGAATGTGAGGATATTTCAACATCGATATTTCAAAGACGTTTCAACAAATTTCTTCCTTCTACTATTTGGCCTTTCACATTTGCCATTCGTTCCACGGATAACTTGCGACGCTGCGTTTTCGGAAGCTTTTATTGCAGTCGCAGACGCTAGCAATCAAGACCCCAACGAAGTCTCCAGAACCGTTTTCAAAAACATTCTCTGATCGATCGCTGCATATACTACTGAGACAAAACATCGGAAGACTAAACAATGAAGATTCATCTTTTTCTTATTTCGTCAAAAGAGGTGATAGTGACATGAATACTAGAAATGAGATATCCCACTGAATCTACGGAGATATGCGGAAGAAAATTCAAGGTTTAGTATTTTATCTGAAACCTAACAATTCTTTTGCAAAGATGCGGAAAAATTAGAAGGTTCTACGAAACTTACTTCACTTAAAAGGAATATCCTCATGACACTGTCTGCGATCAGTACTAAAAAGAGTGAATGTTCTAACCTTGTGAGACTCTCTAGGTCTTTCACAACCATATACTGTGTCATCCATTTCGCTGCCATCCGTATAGCAATTCTACCAAGTCTCACATAACTGGCAAGTGGGATAACTATTTGGCTCCTAATATCACACATAGGTGCGCGTGTAGCTCAGTCGGTAAGAGGTACAACTGTTACTGCACGATCGATCGACCGTTCGTAGCAGCCCTAGTGCCAACCATTTCCTTCTTTCGAGGTCGATAAATTTGTACCAGTCATATGCAGGAGGATTAAATACCGATTTGATACATCGAGTAACCCCTGCAAGTCATTGTATATGCTAAACACACGTTCGTAAACCCTAAAATTACACTGAATGATTGCGCGGCTGTGTTTGGAAGTATCGGCGTAGAAAATGTTGAGAATGGAAATAATATCAAACGATTGCTCCCAAATAGCACAAATGGAATATATACAAATGGAGTATAATGTTCGAGTGTCTCTTATTCATTTTAACGAATTCCACTCCTCAACATTTTCTACGCCGACAGTTTTATGTTCTTCTAACTTTCTCAGACGCGAACTTCATCTGTCATTGCATTAGAAACACGAATTCAGTGGGGTGAGTGGACGATCATGATCACATCAGCTCAGGATATGACAGCTCTGGACTGCTGGCAGTATTCTGCAAGCATGGACTCAGCCGCATATACTCTGAGGACTGTCCTAAATGCATATACATATTCATGGACTCATATACTCGTACATACAAACATACATACGTGTACACAAAAAGATAAATTATAAAAACAAAACTACGGGAATTGAATCTGAAAAGTACTCTCCAACTCGATCTATGACATTCCGCTATCGTAAACATAGAACAAGAATGGAGCCGTATACAAGTCTGACTACTACCTGCTCGTGGTAGCTCTGCTTTAACTAAACGCAATCAGGGGTTCGAGAAAACATTCGGAAGTACGTTCGTACTCACCGGAAACGTACGAGCTAAATAACCTGCGCGGTTATATGGCGAAACATTCCCATACATTGCAAAAAGGTGCTGTCGTCCAGCAAATCGCCAAAGCTCATAGCCTGAAAGGTCAACTGCCTGGAAGGAGCATGGAATCTTTGGCAAAATCCATTCGTTTCGTCACACTGAACTGTCGAACACTATCGAGTGAACCCCAACAGACCGCCTTGTCTAGGCATTTACAATAATTCTGTGTGTGGTTTGCTGCGCTGCAGAAAAGACGCATCAGAGATCGGCCTGTCATAAGTATCGAAGACTACACTATCTACTGCGGTGATGCTGATAAGAGGAAAGTAGATGGCTGTGAGATAACTGTGAGGAACGACTGCAGCAACCTAGTGGAGGAATTTGGCTCGACGCCGCTTAGACGCGCCTTTGTACGACTGCGGGATTGCAGAGGACGTAAACTCTGGATCGTAAGTGCCTATGCACTTATGAAAACCGCTGAAGAGAACAACAAGAACGACTTCTGAGATGAATTCAATGCGTTGGTATCTAGAATACCGTTTCAAAGAACATTCCTCAGTCAAATATCCGAAAATATAGAGCTGTTTGGGACGTCGATTTCGAGTCACCACCATTCAGTTCTCCTCAACTTCAAGATGTGGTTCCACAAAAGAAACTGAGGAGTCCCTCTTCAACCGAAAATCGACATGGGAGGTCTGAAAGGCGAAATATGCGGAATGAAATTCCGCCAACGTGTGTGTATTAATGTTGGAGTACGGACCAGGAAGAAGCTCAGCGATGCGGATTCTTTCACAAAGCGAATCCAGAGCAAGAGAAACGGCCCCGTTCTAATTCCACCAGAGAAGTTTGAAACTCTCAAACTCTGGATCGTAAGTGTTCACGCACCTACGGAGACCGCAGAGGACCACAACAAGGACGCGTTTTGTGATGAACTCAATGCGTTGATATCCAAGATACCAAGCCAGCAAGCGGTAATTGTCGGAACTGATGCGAATACAAAGATGGGACCTGAACAACAATTCAATGTGCTTGGAAAATGGTTCTATCCCATGGAGCAGACATCGGACAACGGAAAATATCAATAAAATCAATATCCACGTACAATTCTGTATGTGTTGCCCGTACTACTGGTGACTTCAGCCAAGAGAACCATCTGAGGAGGTTGCGTCGCCAGCTGAAACGTGACGGCGGGAACCAATGGACGTCAAGAGCGTAGAAGTTTGAAAAGACGTGGGAGGGCAAAAACTCGCGAAAAGCCTATGCTTTACTAAAACAGTATACCGACAAAATGAAAAGATGTTTCCAGCTCTCAACACTGCCAATGGAATGGCTGTTGGTAAACGAAACATTCGAATTTGGGGGGGGGGAGGATCACATCAAGACCTTGCTGAACCTGCAAGCGCAGTCAACTCAACGGAAGTAGGGCAGAAATGTTGGAATATCTTCCTCCTTCTTGGATTAGTGAGATGACAAAGGTCATCTGCTCAATATGGATAGACGAAAGGATATCTGACTCGTGGATACACGCAGTCATAATTCCAATAAGTTATCCTTCACGGACCCTAGGAACTATTGAAGAATCTCTTCGTTGAGTGTTAAGTAGAAGGTTTTGGAGCGGATTATCCCGGATCGACTTATTAAACATCGCAAGGAAACGATGCGTAACGAGCAAGCTGGCTTTCATCCTGGCCTGTCCACGATTGACCCGGTGTTCATCATTATAAAAATGATCAAAATCTGTAGTGGTATTCGAAGCCAATGCAATTAGCCTTTCTGGACTTTGAAGCCGCGTTCGACTCTATTCACCGAGGCCGTCTTCTCAACGCGCTCCGCGCCGATGGAGTACCAGGAAAGTTCGTTCGCTTGCTTGATGACATGAATCAACGAACAACTGCTGCAGTTCAAACACCAGCCGGATGTACAACACCGTTTGAGGTGGTAACTGGGGTAAGACAAGGGACAGTGGCAGGACCCTTCCTGTTCGCTATCGACGACAATATGCGAAGAACAGTCAATCACTGTCCTGTCGATATCATTCTAGCACTGTCAGGACACCCCTTGACCTATCTCGAGTACGCTGACGATGTTGTTATATTCGCGGTAACTAGTACGAAACTTCAAAATGTTGTCAACCTTGTATCGAAGCTGGCTGCAGCCTCTGGACTACGTCTATACCCTAATAAATGCAAGCAGATGTGTCTCTTCAAGACCTCGAACGGGAATCAGGGCGAACGGACAACCAATCTCCTGCCTCTTAGTTTTTTCTCTCTTTTCTTGAGTTCTCTTACCTGGGCTGTATGCTGAAGAACAACGGCAGCTGCGAGAAAGATTTTCAGCAAAGATGCGCTAAGGCCATTTCTGCATTTAACTCCTTAATGATGGCTGTGGTCGAACCTAATCACCAACGAATTCAAGCTGCGAGTCTACCGATCCGCAATTCGCCTACATATGTACGGATAGGAAACTTGGGCAACACTGTCTACAGTGATGAAAAGGCTTGATTGCACGGAAAGTGAGCTGCTTAGACTGCTGCTTGGCTACTTTTACTCTAGAGTACGGGCGGATGACACGTGGAAGATATCAACATCTTCCAGCGCCATCGGAAATGGCTATAGAAAATCGGCTTTGCTTCTTTAGTTATATATTAAGGAGAACAGCAGATCGCCTTGTTCAATGAGTTCTGAGGGGCTTCTCGGGTTCAATCTCTAAGAGACCACCTGGCCGAAGAAGGAATTCTGGACTGAGGTGGTGAAAGAGGACCTGAGGAGACTCGGCGTGAATATGCTGTTCAGGCGAGACGTAAGTTTTTGCGGGATAAGGAATAGCGATGAATGGATTAATGCTGTGGAAGCTCTTACAGAAAATCGAGAAGATTGGGCAGTCAAAGAGAAATACCATAACAGTATAAGAGTAGAAGGCGTAACAGAGAATAATCTCGCAGTTGTTCTACTGGATTTTTAACGAGGATCTAATCCTGGGGCTTCCACGTTGTTTTTAGGATGGGGATCTACCTTTCCAATCTCAAAAGATGGAAGATAAAGGAAAAGATACTCAGAGCTGAGCAAGTATTTTGAGATAGCCTCATTTGACTTCAATTTAGAATGGGTAGAAGTAAAGTAAGTCAAGAGCAAGTCTAGGGTGGCGCATTTATAGAAGTTAGCGACCCCAATCAGCACGGTTTGCAGCGCTAGGACTTCTCCCTCGGCCACCAAGTTCTGCACCCACCGGAACAAGAGGGCAGAGCGTTGGCTGTATGATGTGTGAAGTAAGATTACCCAGATCAAATCTTTGGCTTTATTCTGAATGACTACCGGATATGTAATTTGATGTTGTCACAAGGAAAATTTGTAGTCGAGCTTCTCATTCCTCGACGAAGCAATGCTTAATCAACGAGGCTCAAATTTGGAGCGTAGTGATCCACAGAGATATTGGAATTCAACCAATGCCATCTTCCGAAGTAGTGTCGCAGAGGATACACTTTTCATCACAGTTCCATCCGATCGAGCACCTCGAACAACAAAAGCAATACAAGCCTTAGACGTGATCGTCCCTTCCGAAGAATTAGTCAAAAGTTTTTGAAAATATATTGATAAAAAAATAAAATAAAATAAAATAAAATTTGCCTGTATGAAGTCCAGTGTGTTTCAAATAAATGAACAAAGAACCAAAAAATCGCCCTAGAATGTCTCTATTCCTTGCAACTGTGTGCTGAACTAACGATTGCATACGATTTCTTAGTCATTATCGAATCAATCATGTAGCTTATCTTGGCAATAACATCCGACATATTCCAGCCCAAAAGTGCAAGAAACAGAAAATTACGCGTTGTCACCGTGCTACTTGTGAACTGTGCCAGGATCTCCTAAAATTTCTCTAGATACTGCTTCGAGCATGTGCTAAAAAAAGTCTGGCACCTGTGTGCATCTCCCACAACCAAAGACACGCAAACAATGCGATCATCGACATCGATATTGCACTCTACCGGATTGATAAATAATTCGTGAGCGTTTTTTAAAACCAAAATGTGTGTAGAAATGAAAAGCATTGGAAAAGTGCTATAAGCCCATTGATAAAGAATCCTTTGCTCCATAAGATGGTATGTTTTGTTCGTTTAGTTTTGTTGATTTTTATATTTTATTTCTGTACTAAATTAGAATGTAATGTCAGTTGTCAGTACCAAAAAAAATATGCGAATGAAGGGAGGAACAACAACAAACTGTATATTATTACTTCATCTATTGCAGTTTTTCTAGTCACTTTTTCTGAAAGATGGCTCACCTTGATCACCTTTAATCCCGTTCATGCACTTGTTCCGGTCGTGTGCCAGAGTAGCCCAGTGGTTTCTCCTCTCGCGTGGGACACGAAGAGCATCACATTTTTCTTTGAAGGGCTTCGTGAAGAAATCTGACCATCGGGTCGGCGGTCTTCCTGTAGTGCGCTTAATATCGCGGGGAACTCAGTCGCTCACGGCTCTGGTCCAACGGTTGTCATTAAAGCGCATCACGTGTCCGGCGGCCCACCTTATTTTACTTTCCATAGCAAACGCGGCGGCGTCTCTAATCTTCGATCGCTGACGTAGGAGAGAACTTCGAATCCGTCCCTCACTTGCGTGAAACGGGATACTCCTAGCATCACTCTCTCAGTTGCGCGTTCAATGACGCTCACCGCGTTTTCTTCCTGCTTGCGAAATGCCCAGATTTTCGAAGCATAGGTCAAAGCAGGAAATACGGTGGTGTTGAAGAAGTGAGCACGAAGCAAGGTGTTACTGGTCTTCTTCACTACATCCTCGATACTCTTATACGCTCCCCAAGCCACTCGTCTCCTCCTGCCTGCCTCGGCGGTCAGGTCGTTCATCATGTTCAGTTCCCGACCCAGATAAACGTAGCTGGTGCATTCGGAAAGGTTCGTTCCGTTGAGCGTGAATGAGGCATCCGAGACCCATCCGTTCCGCATGAACATCGTCTTTTGTAGATTCAGCTGAAGACCGATGCATCCACATGTTTCGTCGAATTCGGTCAGCATTCGTTCCGCTTGGCTAATGCTAGGTGTTATTAGTACGATATCATCAGCAAAGCGGAATTGGTGTAGCTGGTGACCATCAACCTTCGCTCCTATGTCGTCCCATTCCAACTTTCGCATTGCGTTCTCAGGTGGCTGTGAATATTTTGGGTGAGATTGTATGACCCTGTCGGACCTCCTCTTCAATGATGATATTCTCGTGGAATGGAGAAATTCTTGTCATGAAGTTACTGTACAACTCTCGAAGTACCTTTATATACTGAGCAGGGACGCCTTGGTTGTCTAAGGGTTCCATGACCGCTTCCGTCTCAACTGAGTGAAAGATTCTCGTGATACCTCGATGAGTTTCGAAACAGTGTGAACGTGGTCAATCGTGCTGAATCCTTTTCGAAACCTTGCTTGCTCGCATGGCTGTCCCTCATCCAAGATTTTTCAGTCCTATTAAGGATCACTCTTGTAAAGACCTTGTAGGACCGGGTGCCGTACGATTTCTTACCGACATGATAGCATGTCGTATTTCGGACGGTAGAACCTCTGGAATGACTTCTCCGTCTTCCCTCAAATTGTGAGGAGGCAAGTGGACATGGCTGTTGAAGAGATCAGAGTAGAAGTCGTAGATGATTTTCTCCATCCCCCTTCTCGATGCAATGGTTGTTCCCTTTGGGTTCCGGAGAGCAGACATCCTCGTCTTGCGACTAGCTCCTCGTAGCTTGATGTTGGAGCGTAAAAGTCTTGCGAGCTCAGACGTGAGTTCTTGGTTCCCTACGACTCCTGCTGCTCCACGCTGGCGCATCAGCTCAAGAGTTTCAAGAGACAGGCGTCTCTAGATGGTTTTAAAACTCTCTTCTTCGTGTAGTTACGAAGGTATTCAACGAGCCAGTAATATTCCTCGTCGATATTGTCCATTGCGGTACCTTTCCAAAAGGCGACAAAGGGAAGCGAAGAGCTCGCAGTCGATGATAGTTCTGGGATTTCGCTCTGTGAACTTCGCGGTTTTATCACCTTTCCCTGTTAAAGAAACTCTTTCTCGAAGAAGGTGATGGTTTGATCGTGTATAAAACTTTGGTACAACAGCGACATCCGTGAGACAAAACCTTTTCTAACGATGATGTGGTTTATTTCATTACGGTCCCCTCAACCGGGTGACTCCCACGTCCAGCGTAGAGAGGAGGGCTTGTGAAATTGCGAGTTCCCATGGATGGTCTTAGTAGTCATGATGAAGTCGGGGAACCTCTCCCCCTGTTCATTTCATTGGAGGCCGAGGGTCCCGATATGAAGTTCCTCAGGCGTTCTTGTTGGGACAATTTCGGCGTCGAAATCGCCGATTATGACCTTGTAGAAAGCATGATCTTCTCGGTAGAACTTCTCCAGGTCCATATAGAAAGCTTCGATTTCTTCTTCTTCGTAGCTTGATGTTGGAGCGTAAGCGACGAAGATATTCAAAGCTGAGGTTAGACCACATCTTCCCATTCGAAGATGTCCGATTCGAGTCGTAAGTTGTTCGAAAGAGTCGATGTTCTTTGCCATACTCGTGTGGACGAGGATGCCAACACCACCAACACCTCTACATTCGCATGTTCCTAAAAACAGTTCTTCTCCAGTTTCATATATGGCATTGAGAGGGTGACGTCTTCTCGTCTTGGTCAGTTCGATGACGTCGTAATTAATCTTCTTGGTTTGCGTCATCAGATCTTCGATGGCCGCTTCCAATGCAAGCGCACGTTCGTTTTAAGTACAGATCGTCATACTAGTCCTTTTCCATTTCGGTAGCCTATATGACTCGTGGAACCCCGTCTTTCCTGGCGCTACCGTACCAGGCTTTCTTACAGAGTCAAGAGACTCTTCTATTACTGTGACATGCGTAAAATTCTGAAACTTATAGCCAGATTGCAAGCCTCTAGTCCCATGAGTTTTTGGTAGGACGTTGCGTTCTCCCGGAGTGGACAGGTGGAGCTTATTTGTTGGAGGCGACTCCAAATCGTCTCCCTTGCACCTCTCAGTCACTTGATTCCAGGGTTTTGGCCGGACCGACGTGCGGGATTCAAGGATGTTATGAGTCAATTCTGGCTGAGCAGAAACAGGGTGTTCATTCCCTGAATCCACCCGCGTCTCTGAGAAAGCACAAGGTCACTTTTGGTCCGCGATTAGCCCCCTATCTGCCACCCAGGGACGCGCCATGTAGCCTCGCAACTAACCGGCTGTGATCCCTCTAGTGAGGGAGATCCGTGGGAGTGATGGATATTGAGAACAAAAGGAGGAATAACAACGGAGAATACACCCTTCTTTCCTTTGTGTCTTGGAAAAAATTGGGGAACGATTTCTGCCTCGACCCACAACAATTGGACGATCGAGTTTCATCTGTATTTGAAGTCAAAATTCCCCTTTTTGAATTCAAAGACAGATGTGAAATGCGAAGACGAGTGTTTAGACACTGCATTTCTCCCATATGCATCATAAATCTTAGCCTCAGCAAAAAAAAATGTTGGACAAGAAAATCGATGAAACTGAAACTGAAAATCATCTCCAAGTACATTTTCAAATCCAAAAAACTCTCAAAACTTACTTCTCAACACAAAAGAACTATGTTTCCAAGTACTCCCTAGCGCGCTGCCAGTTTGTTCGCTGCAAAATGAGATGGGACACTAAGAAAGACGAGTTGCGATAAACAACCGGACATGAATGAGCGTAACGACAACGAAATGGCAGAGACTAATACGTGCGCTTGATCATCCATAAATCACTTTTCCTCCGTAGCCAGCCGGCTTCTGCACAACTTCACGTCTCTACCGTTTTTGTAGCTTTGTAGGGAATTTCATGCAGTTTGCATCTTATCTCGATTGTCTTTATTCTGGGTATAAATTGTCCGTCTCCGTTCTTTGAAATACCCGTGTAACATCGCAAACTGGGTGAACAGCCAAAAAGAGGGCGGCATCCGAGTGATTCCTCAGGAAAAATACCGTAGCCGCTCTCCCATTTTATCTGTTGGAACAATATTCTGAGAGTTCTGTGATTAATATTATCCTCACAAGGTGAGTCTTCAAAGAAAGCTAAAGAAAACCAATAAGCCGGTGAAATGACTCTATCGATTTCATCCCGAAACGATTACCATTTCGTGAGCCAGTGCATGCAAACAACCAGAAACGGCAACGTTTCACTAAATTTAGGAATAAAGTGTGCAAAGACTAACAAGTTGATAATCTCGGTATTTCTGCCTTATGATTCAACATACTCATAAACAGCATATCCTAATACTCGTGTTTGCACGTTTTCACTGCCCTAAGAGCGAAAAAAATCAACAGGTCAATACTTCCGTGACTTTATTAGTAATTAAAGTATGGTAAAACAGAAATTGACATGTCATTGCTTGGAAGGTAAAAATTAATATATTCGACGAGCGGATCAATATTCACAAGCAAAAAATAACCTACAAACCGAATTCTGTCCCTGCAATGGTTCAGATCAGTGACTAAGCCGGCCACGATTTTTTATATTGTATTAGTAAAGCACTAACAGAGATCATAAGCCTTTTTTTTTTGTAAATATCGTATTTTTATCTATTTTTATACATTGGGTTTTTATAAGATCCGATCTCTAGAATCACATGCTCGACATCCACATATAACTAGTTAATTTCTGAAAGTAAAAACTGGAAATTTCTGCCTGCTCTGAGTCACAGCGCCCGCATTTTTGGAAGAAGAAAATCGACAAACTACCTTTCGTTAACGCAATGTGAAAGATAGCAGCGGTGGTCGCAGAATGAGTTGTGATGAACTTAGAAAATATAGTTAGTTATGAGTTTGGGTAGATGTGAAAAGGTGTCCTTCTTCTCTCTTCCTCTTTCTGATCACCTGTATCACTAGTGCTCCCGTTGTTCGTCCATTCGCTCGAGCGAGCACCGGTAACATTTCATTTTCCCCAATCGCGCGCAACAGTTGCTCAATGGTATCTCTTCTCGCAAGGGTTTCAAAAAAACATGATCTTTGTTTGGAGAAGTTCGTGGATAGGTCTGACCATCAGGTCACTGCCTCATCTTCTTGCACTGCGTTTGACATCGTATCAGCCGCCCAGCGATTGTCGTTGAAACTGATCATGTGTCGGATTCACCTTATTTTACTTTCCTTGGCATTTGCGGCAGCGTCTTTCATCTTCGATCGTTGAGGCAGTATTGAACTTCGAATTTTTCTTTCACCCAAACAAGGGATAGTCCTAACATCACGTTTCCAGTTGAGCGTTCTGTAACGCTGACGGCGCTTTCCTCCTGCTTACAGAACGCCCGGATTTCCGAAGTATAAACTGAAGCAGGAAAGATGGTGGAGTTGAGTAGGTGAGCACGGAACCGGATCTTCTTAGTTTTTCTCTACATCGTCACGCTCTTGCATGTTACCCGAACCGCTCAGTTCCTCCTGTTCAGCTCGTAGTTCATGTCGTTTATCAAGTTAATTTCCTAAATATAAGTAATTGGACCACTCTGACATACTCCTTTTCTCTTTCTCCCTGAACATCGTCTTATCAAGGTTCAGCTGGAGACCGGTTTTCACACATCATCCGTCATCGCTTTGGAACCGTGCATTACAACTGATAACGAGCCAAAGGCATCGCTAGTCTGTTGCTAAGGACTGACAGTAGGTTCTTCAGAGATTTTCTTTCAACTTTTTTGCACTTTCACTAGAATACTTTAATATGTTTTAGGAATACTCTAGAGAAAAAAAAATGTATCTATTGCAACGATCGTTATGTGTTCACGTGTTAAAATTGGTGTGGTGGCGACCAAATTTCAGTGAGCATTTTGAGTAATTTTACATTTTGAGTAATCTACATTTTCTCTTCTGTTCTTAAAAACTGTCATGTTTTCCGTTGCAGCAATAATCAAGTTGCAGCAAGTTTATAAGAAAAATGTGGAGTCGAATGCCGGAAGAAGCTTTTCAATGACAGCATACCAAAGAATTAAGAGTGTTGGATCTCTTCACGAATAGGAATGCTTAGAGACGTAGTCCAGAAATATGAGAACGGTCACGCTCAATTCTTCTTAGTTATCCAGAAAAACGGAATGAGAAACAACAAGCGGAGAGTCAAAGCTACAAAAGCTGTCTCAGGTGTTCGCAAGCAGACGTGGCGTGTTTACCTCTTGTTGAAGACATGGGTCGTTATAAAGTGCTATGTAGAAAGTAAAGGTGCGACAAGACCATTTCTCACGCAGTTTCTCCGAACATCTAGAAAGAATTGCGCATCATTACGCTCATATTCGTGAACTACAAGCCTATTCCTATCTATTCGTGGAGAGGTCTCAACACTATCAATTTCGCGGTATGCTGCTTTTGAAAATACCTTACTTAGACTCTGTGTCCAGACATGAATACCATGGACGAACCCCCCGAACTTTGGAAGCCGATTAGACTCACTTCAAACTTTTTTATAGCAACAGAACAAGGACCTGAGCGTTGAGTGCTACAAATTCCTGAAGAAATCGCTTCACTTGTAAGTCCTTGTTTTCCATGTAGAAGCGAACCAAAACCTCTACCAGACATTCTTCCACTAATGTCTTTTCTCTGCAATTGAAATGTAATAAACCTGATTTTAAAAAGGTGAAGCAATCACAAGAGTTCAGAAATTGCTTCCTTATTCTATGCTGTTTCAAGCTCACTCTAGGAAACAAAATTTTTACAGTAGTTGTTGCTGATGGAATTAACCTCTGAGTCCTTAACATAAGTTTTTCGATGTAGGTAGATAGTCGCAGAAGAGTTACTCTGGACTGTTGCAGGTACAGCAGATATGAAGATCTTCTGCGATATTCCTCCTTCATTGTCCGCAGAAGTTTGCAGATTCTGAAAAGTTCATATAGCTTCGAAGCAGTACTTAGCCAACATGAAAATGACAACGACACTTGCTCGTCAGCATCTGGGTGTCTATTAGCGACCCACACTTTCACCGACAAGGAACTCATCCATTAGAACTCGTCGTAGAAAACAGCCGGAACGCTCGAAGTTCTATTGGAGCGCTTCACCCTTGTGCACGCGCTGCATCTTCCAGGCCGTTTTTTTTACGTCATTAAGAAGAAATGAACGTTATCGCACCCGTTTCTGCAATCTACGACCCGCATAGTCTTTAGATAACAGAAATCCATACCACTCCAGATTCGTGGGGTGATGCCTTTAAGTCAATAATCAAGTTTTGATTCACTTTTTAACGCTACAGTTAATATTTGATTCTCTTCTTCATTTTCACGAATTCCACTTCTCGACATTTGCTACGTTGCTGGCTTTACGTTCTTTTAACTCTCTCAGAAGCAAATTCCATTCAACATCCATTAGAAACACGACTTTATTGTGATGGGAGGAGTTAATGACCACAGCAGATCTAGGATATGCCTGCTCTGACCTACCGAAAAGCTATTCTGCATGCACAGATTGAGCTGTTCGTGATCAGCTGTGGGTTCCTGAGGACAGTCCCCCTCAGCATCTTTCGCATGTTAGCTCTCATTGTAGCGCTGGATTTACTTCTCTAGTCGATATTGCCGATGTCTGTGGACATGACAGCGTTGACAAAGTTCACGTAAACAATCACAAGAAATTAGCAAACTTTCCAATCGCTGTGTATACATGTACATGACAAAGTTAGTGAAACCATTACCAAACACAATCCTTATTCCTTCTGAAGGTTTATTTTTAAAATCATTCGAGGTGTTGACATTATTCCTTCTCTTCTTAATGAGGCACGAAGTTCGAACTTAGAAGAAGCTTTCTGGAATCTCGTGTAAATCACGTACCCCTTATTATCAAAGATCTGCAAGCAACGCATAACTTCTCTTGTATGCGCTACGAGACCTTGCTCTCTTCCGCTTACAGCCTCCGCTAAAAGAGTACGCAATAACAGTATCAGTTGTTCACGTTCGTCCTCCTGCTTCATTCCACTGAAATAACTCAAACCAATATGGGAAACTGAAAAGCAATGAGCAACAAGCCAATCTGCATTCTTTCTTTAAAACGAAATAGTGAACGTAACCTGCAGTTGCCATCAAACGGCATGGTAGGAATATTATCCGCACTACTCAGAACCAGGCGTAATTTTCTCTTCGCATCCAGAAAAGCTCTAAAAAGGGATGTCTATTGATATTTTTCGCTTCAGATATCGTTCAACAAGAAATTTGTAGCTGTTGTGACCAATATGTCTTGCTTCATTCCACTGAAATAACTCAAAGCAATATGTCTTGCCGCCATTGCAAGCAACCGTCCTCTGAGAAGATTCTGAGAAACATCGCTAAAATTGTAGGAGCAGGAGCATGGCTATAATATCTCGACAAATGCGCAGCAGTTCGCTGTCAACTCTTATTACTAACACCTCGAATTTATTCAAAATTTTCAAGACCTTAGCATTAATACAACGACTTTGGAAGATACAGAGCTTCGTTTCAATGCAGCAAATGTACGAGTGACATTTTGGTCCAAAATAGGGAATAAGTGCAGGCACTTTCGACACAGGCGATCAATGATTTTTGCTTTTTTGGAGGGTGGGGGGATCCAACTATTGCCATATTTTGTTTTTTTTTATATTGCTGAGACAAAACAGGAAAACTAAACAATGAAGGTTCATCTTTTTCTTAGTTCGTCACAAGAGGTGATACTGACATGTGAATACTAGGAATGAAATATCCTACTGAATCTACGGAAATCTGCGGAAGAAAATTTAAGGTTTAGTATTTCATCTGAAATCTAACAATTCTTTCGCAAAAATGCAAAAAAAAGTTCCTTCGAAAATTACTTCACTTAAAAAATATCTTCACGACACTGTTTGCGATCAGTACTAAAAAGAGTGGATGTTCTAATCTTGTGAGGCTCTCTAGGAGGTTCTTCACTACCATACACTGTGCCATCCGTTTCGCAAAGCTACTAAGGCTCACATAACTGGCAAGTGGGATAACTATTTGGCTCCTAATACCACGACATAGGTGCGCGTGTAGCTCAGTCGGTAAGAGGTATAGCTGTTACTGCACGATAGATCGACCGCTCGAACCGTTTTTATCCCCCCTAGTGCCAAGCTTCTTTCGAGGCCGATAAATTGGTACCAAACTTGCCTAAGAGGACAAAAAAAGTGATTTGATATCAATATGAAGCGTGTGATGGATTTTCCCATCGGAGGTAGTAATGGGAAGGGGTCGCAAGGGAAGGGGGTCGTAAGGGAGTGTGAGGTAGGCTGTAGTGAATGTAGGATGGCATGATAACCACTACGAAATATTACGTAGTATTAGATAATTATATACATTATGAAATATTACAAAATAATATTAAATGATTACGTAAATTACAAGAAATTATATTGAGTTTCAGGCGTAGCACAATATGGAAGCCCAACATTTTGTTTTGAAAATGTATGACGTGTTGACAATGTAACAATAGGAACACGGAGGTTCGACACCCCACTGAGGTAAATTTTTGCAATACATATAGAAACTTGAAACTATCTTTAAAAACTGAAGAATTTAATTACACATAGCGTTCACCAGTTTAAAAGTGCATTTAATAGAATTAAACTACCGAAAAAGCTCAGATCCCGTGCACATTGTTGGAAGATTGCGAATAACTCATGATAAAAGGATCAAATGAAATACTTTGGGTGGTTTCTCAGAGGAAGTTTGCCTTACAAAACGAAACAAAGCATCGTTGTTTTGTCCCAACTCCTAGTTGCAATGGAATTTAGATAGGACAAACTTACTTACTTACTTAGATGGCCCGTCTTCACTGGACGTGCGGGCCCCAGCATCTCTTCCACTCGTTTCTTTCCATCGCCATTGTCGTCCAAGATGTTCTCAAGCTTCGTGAGTGACGTTGACGAGGTCCTTGAGCCGTATCCAGCTGAGCTCTCAGCTGGCCCATCCGTGTAGCGAACACGTCACCCCATCTCGTTGGCGGTCTCCTTCGAGGGAGTTTAGCATCTCTTGGGATCCACTCTAGCGTTCTTTTAGTCCATCTATCGTCGATTCTTCTCATGATGTGACCTGTGACCGCCCCATCATTTTTTTTTTGCTTTCGACACATATTCCGCTGGGTCGTGGAGGCGGGACATTCCTCTTAAGTCGGAGCTGCGAAGACCGGCTAGGTGTTGTGTGCGCCGGTTAAACTTCAGAAGGCATCTCTCAAGGGCTCTGTGGGTAGTAAGTAGCTTCCTAGACGTGACAGCGGAGTCTGCCCACGTCTCCGCTGCGTAACAGAGCGGTGGAAAAACTGTCGAGTCGAACAGATGGGTACGAAGATCTTGGTTCGTCAGTTGATCCGTAGCTTCCCTGACGCCTGCGAATGCTGCCCATGCTGCTCTCATTCTTCTATTCAGTTCTTCCTCCTCCGTCCTCGGAGTAGCGTTCTTCATAAACTGCCTTCTTTCTGTTTACTCGCAGTCCTATTCTCTTCTCTGCTTCGTTCAATCCGTTGAGCATCGTTTCTGCTTCATTGGTACTCCTCGAAAAGAGAACGATGTCGTCCGCTAAAGGAAGGTCCGAGAGAAATCTTCCATCAACACGTATGCCCCTTTCTTCCCAGGAAAGTGATTTCATTACCCATTGCAATGAAGCCGAGAACAGCTTCGGCGATATATAATAGTATCGCCTTGTCGTATGCCCTTTCCAATGGGTGTGGTGAGAGGGCGGTGGAAAAACTGTATCCTAGTCGTGCATCGATCGTAGCAATTAGCTAATGTCCTCACATACGACGCGTCCACACCTTGATCGACCAGCGCTGACAGTATTGCATTCGTTTCTACGTTGTTAAAGGCTTTCTCATAGTCGACGAAGGTTAGAACCCTCGATACGGTCTGGATGTGGTCCAAACAGCTGAATCCCTGACGGAATCCAGCTTGTTCTTGAGGCAGGGCTTCATCCAGCGTCTTAGATATGCGCGTGATGATGATCGTGGTGAATACTTTGTACAACACGCTCAGCAAGCATATCGGAAGGTAGTTCCGAAGGTCTTCTCGGTCACCCTTCTTATGGATAAGAACGGTTTGCGAGGTCTTATACTGGTCTGAGATTCTTTCTTTCTGAAGGTAGAATGTCATGTGCGCTGCTAAGATTATTTGAAGCGGATGGCCACCAGCCCGAAGAAAGTCTGCTGATATAAAATCAAGTCCGGGGGCTGTGCCAGGTTTCATGCTCTTGATAGTGACTCGTACTTCCGAAGGGAGAATCCGTGGTGGAGCTTCATCAGTGGGGATGATCGGGCTTGACACAGTAGTTGATGAACGGAAAAGGTTCGAGTAGAACCTCTCCGTAATGATTTCCATCTCACGACGAGAAGACGTGCGAGTCCCGTCTTCGCTCAGCAAGGTTGCTAGCGGAATATTATATTCGCCGAGATTTCTGCGGCAGTTCTTTAGACTCGTTCCTCTTTGTGCTGCTTCCAGAATCTTCTTCTGCCTGTATTTCAAAAGATTCTCCTGCAACGCTTTTCTGCAGCTAGTGTTTACTACTAACCGCTCAATGTGCGATGCATTCGAATCAAGCCTCAAAGCCCTTCTTCTTTCCAACAGTTTGTTGGTGGTCTTCGAAATTCGATCCAAGTTTGTCGTGCGCGGCTTCGAGGCACGTTCAGCAAAGGCTCGTAATCCTCTGAGCAGCATCTCGTAGTCCACGTTTGTGTTCTCCTCGATGTGCCAGTCACCTTGGGACAAAGAGTCCTCGAGTACGCAATCGTCGTAGACGACTTCTTTTCTCCTCCGTTGCCGATAGCAGATGTTCTTTTGCATTGTGTGGCTAACTCGTATTTTCGCACGAAGGAGACGGTGATCAGAACCATTACAAAAGGATGGTACTACTGAGACGTCAAGCAGACACTACCTCCGATTGGTGAGTGTGTGGTCGATCTCCGCACGAGTCGCGCCATTTGGCGATTCCCATGTCCACCGTCGATGATCTTTTTTCATGAAAAGAAAGTTCCCAGGAAAGAGGCGAGCGGCGGACAACAGCCCGGCGAGACGATTGCCATTTTCATTCCGGTCCCCTAGTCCAAATCTTCCAATCCTGTATTCCTCTTCTGTGGCCTTTCCTAGTTTTGCGTTGAAGTCTCCGACAACGAGTTTGTAAAAGGACTTCTCGTTGCGGACTACTTCCAGCTCCTCGTAAAACGCGTCCAATTCGGAATCATCAGCTGTTGATGTTGGTGAATAGCAGTTGATGATACTGATGGATTTTTGGCGCAGAGGGCGGAGGCGAAGAATGGCCAGACGAGGTGACAGGATCTCGTGAGAATCGACGAGATGGACGACAGATGGGCGCACAAAACCAACACCGCCTACATTTCGCGACGGAACCTTCTCTTCACGAATGACGAGTGTACCGTCATTCATCTGTCGTACGTCGCTCCTTCTACACTTGGTCTCCTGCGGAGCAATCACGTGAAATTTGATACGCTCTGCAGCTCCGAGAAGGGCATGCAGGTCAGCGTCTGTGGAAACTGTTCTCGCGTTGTAAGTACACAGTCTGAGACAGTCTCCATGGCGAGTCGTGCGTGTGTCGCCTTGGTCTAAAATCAAATGGGACAAAACTTGAAAAATTTCCATTTTTTTCTACTTTTCCATCTAAATTTCGAGTGAATAAGACGATCCAGAAAGAAGAAATTCTGCACACGGGGTTTCTCTTAGTTTCTCTATATGAGTATATGGGTAATTTATTAAAACACCGCCTCGCTTTTCTGGGGTTGGAAAACTTTCCAAAACTCTGAGTTTTGCTCGCGGGCCGAGAAATGTATGATCTCGAAGAAAGTCTAATAACTCGTAGCAACTTAGTCGGGACCATGCATCATATCAGCATACCATCGTTCAATTCCACTAAGTCCACTTTTGAACTACTGAACACTGTGTATAATTAAATTCCTCAACTTTTAAGAGTACTTTCATGTTCATATCTCTTTCGCAAAAATTTGCCTCAGTGGGGTGTCGAACCTGTGTCATTCCATTTCACACTATAGGGAACAAAATGCTGATTTTTTCACGTTTTTTTTTTTCGTCGTTTCTCTCTAATCCGACCTAAGCACCTGACTCTTCTTTTTCTTCGTCGCGTTATGCCCATTATTTCATAGATTTTAGAATAAAAATAGAACAGAATAGAAATTAAAATATTTGCAGATTATATTTATAAATACTCATTTATTTGTAAATGTAACAACATCAATATTTCAACCACATTTCAACATATCTTCTTCTGCTGCTACTTGTTTTTTTAGCTTCATTCAGCTACCGATTTTCTCAATTGACATTTCTTCCTCGGCTAATTTTCGATTTTTATTTTTCGAAACACGCGAAATTTCCAATACATTGAATTGGCAGCAACCAACTAAACCTAGAACGATTCGGAATTGAAGTGAACGCGGTGGCGCATCCCAAGTGGATTGATTAACACCAGACATTTTATCCTTAGCACGTCATCTGCCGCAAGGACAAACGACATCATTTGTTTCACAAATTTTGTCATACGGACGACTGCGAAATGTTTTTCAGATTCGCAGATGGTACTTCCCCTACTCTCACCGAGTACCATAGACTAACCTGTCGTAAGCTTGCTCGCACAACGCTACTTCTATAATTCGAAATAAAAGAAAGACAGAAAAAACGTTTGTTGGATGTTCTGCTATATGACACTGCTGTTACATATCCGTGTTAGATGAAATCTTCGCTGAGCAGCCACAAGATTAACCATAAATCAATATGGTTAGCGGTATTTACGAAGACAATGACCAGTTCAGCATCAGATGAAACTGTTGTGGCCGCCCTGAGTACATGCCCTATGAGAGACTAGTTTTTCAGAAGTGTGCAAAAAAGCAGCGAATTAGAATATTTTTTTACAACAAAGCTTTCAGTGGCACTTTGTTTTCTAATTTTCCCTGGAACAAATGAAACGAAACGTTGAGAGAAGGCAATCAATTGACTAGTTGTCTCCCGTCGAGGTCCAAGTCGAGGCTACAGGGAAAATTTGGTAGACTGGTAAATCATAATTAGGAACAAAGATAGTAGTAACCAAATACTCCTAACTATTTCAACATAGATCATCACAACTCGAACGCCGAATCGGAAAACGCGCTAACCATTTAAGTTGTAAAAACGTGTTAACAGTTTTGAGTCAACTTTCAACATCACTATATCCCAATCAATACACCCTGAGGTACCACGCGAAATCGCAGGGTGCTCTCAGTGTTCAATTGAGAGGAAAAGGGGAACACCTAAACAGAGGCAAAGAAAATTTATTTCGAAAGATATGAGCAGCGCAATGCCAGGAAGCCCACGGCATGCGAGTCTATATAAAGAAGCACCTAATTCGAAATCAGCACTTAGTTCGCATGCCTATGACAGGCCTTCTGAAACAACTGCGTTGTTTTTCCGCACAAAGGCAGCGTTAGTGCGTTGTTTGTTGTTGGTTTCATCAGGAGTTAGATATTCGCCTGATTACCTGTCAAATATATGAAACTGAGTACATTGGCAATGAAGTGCATCATGTATACGAATGAAAGTGTACCTAGATGGGTTTGTAAGATGAAACATCTCTTCAGAAATCAAAGTCATCGCCGACAATGTCATGCTGATGTCCGTTTTAAGACAGCGGTCATATCATTATCCTGCGAGCCTGACGTTAAAATTACTGGAGGCGTTCTAGGCGATAGCGAGAAGAGTTTGGCATAAATCGTAAGGAAGAATCATAGATGTGATAGTCGGAGCTGGAGCTCAAACTTCTTCACTTCTGGACGGTTGTCGAAGAGAACTCATTAACTCTTGGACAGCAGGCGAAAGGACTCTCTTCACTTTTTGACAGCTGGCGAAGGGACTCCTTTCATTTTTGGATGGTTGTGAAGGGTTCCTCATCGCTTGAGCTGCACTCCATGAGCTAGACCCAGTTTACCTGAGGAGGCTTCGGCTCCTCCCTATCGCACCTATGCGAAGAATGTAATGCCGTGACCAGAAAGCTGGCAATATATCAAGAGATTTGCAGGTTGTGACCCAAATCGCCAAATGCAAAAAGACATACTCATCGTTCACTACTAGCCTATCTCTTACAACCATTGGTCCGCAAACATCACGGCACAGCGGCTTATTAATGTGGCTGCTAATGTACTTTACTTCAAACACTTGGTTTTTGACCTAACTGTTCGTTGAGTCATATCTTGTGAACTGGTGAGGCGTTTGGGAGGTTAGATTGCATGCGTCTTTCCAAAGATACTGAAAAAGCGGACGACGCCAACAAGTTAGTCGAAATAAGAGATTGACAACTACCTTTCTTCTTCGCTCAAGAAGTATCACAATACTCTGCTCTACAATGCCGATGTTCAAAAAAGACCGAACTTGAGATTTATTTTGTGTCATCAATCGAAGTAAACATGCGGAAGAATGTAAAAGGCAGAGAAATAAGCAAAAAAGAGTTACGCCTATATATTTTATCAAACGCTGCATACAGCATATTAATGTACTCAAATGGTGAAACGTCAAAGGTTCCTTAAATTAGGAACACTTGAGAAACTTCTCAAAAGAAAAAAGACAAACTGTTTTAGAACGAAGAAAGAAACTCTATGTACTTATATTACTATTTGATAGAATATTACCTCCATGCCTAGCCTAGCAATAAACATTTACCAGCAGAGTTAAACCACACGAGAAGAGACCCTAGAAATCAATTGAGCCTATTGTCATTGGTAAGGAGTGCACGCGTTCATCGATGTTCAAACGTCGAAAGGACTATCCGAGCAACCCAGACAATGTGAAATTTCATCAACTTGTTTTGCGGGTATAGAAGTGTTTCCGATCCTAATCCCTCTAGCGTTGATTCATCGTCGCTTTCTACCTATCTACTCAAGAAAAGTTCGCTCCTCTCCAAAGAAGATTGTGGAAGGTCGTTGATAAAGAGCGTGAAACTTAGTTAAGAAGATATCTATGACTGAACCACTCAAAATATTATTTGTGGAGTCTTCTTCATACTCATTCGGGCTTTTGCTAACATTTATTATTTATTTCATTATTTTTAAAAAGAAGAGAAAGGAAACGGATAAGGACAACAGAACAAAAACATGATTGTACTTGAAATCAACGCACCTGCACTCCGTCAGATCATCTGAGGAATAATAAGCAAGTACTTGCTCAGAAGGTGTACTTTCGGAAGCGGATGAAGTGACCTCATTTGGCACCTGCACGTCGTTGGCAAAAATGGAAGCAATAGGTTGATATTTTGCAAGTATGTCGTCAGCAGACTGCTGATGGAGATCTAAAAATGACGGGTTCCCATTTCATGGTGGTTTGTGGAGAAACGTCCGTAAGAACATTCACGTTGAAGGGTTAGAGGAAAAAGAGCAACCTACCAGCCACACGAATTACGTTTTGACTGTTTTTAGTGGTAGAAAGATTTCGATCGTTTTCTCGTCTTGAAGCATTCCACTCGCTAAGCAGGTCCGAAATTGTAGAAGAGTGTGGTATTTGGCGGAATGAGGATCCCCTCATACCTGAATATAAGAAGGACTCTACAAATAATATTTTGATTGGTCAACTTATAAAATCTTTTTGACTAACCTTTCCGCACTTTGTCACCGACCTTCTGTAACCCTTGTTGGAAAAGAGTTAATTTTCCTTGGCAGAAGTTAGAGGGCGAGGATGAGTAAACGCAGAAGGTATCAGGATCGGAAACACTTCCTATACCCGAAAAATGTGATGGCGAACTGAAGGTGGAGCGTTGAATTCCAGACGGTCCGGGTTGCTCCGATGATTGTTTCGGTGTCTGAACATGCGCATTCGTCACTAGTTGGCGATTGTTTCAGCTGAGTTTTACAGTCCGTAACAAACAGGAAAGTTCACCCTATGGAATTCAATAACCCGAGTTTGCCACATGAAAGGTGTCATTTCGTGTATCAAATTTAGTGTCTCAGAATACCCTAGATTACAACATTTGTCCGACAGTAGTTTCGATGACATCTGTTCCTGAATAACCCGACCTTGAACAAAATAACCCAAAATGAGATGGAATTTTCGGGCGGTGGCAATTTCGACATCTACCCTTCTTCTATTTTCATCAAAGCCACAACAGCATCGACTAAGCTCGAGACACATTGCAAAAGGAAGAAAACGTCAAAGGAAAACGGTAAACAACGACGAAGAATAAATAGTTGATTAATTTGTTGTTACAACTGTTGCAATACTCGGCAGAAATTTCCACTTGAAAATTCTGCCGAGGACTTATTCTATAACTCTGTGTAGAAACAGCACAGCGGGAAAGTTGATTGTCATACGACCATTCTCCTCTTCTGGGGTGTGTATCGTTAGGTACCTGCAGCCTCCGCGACAACCTATCTTTAAGGGAAACGAGTGGCAACGGCGATCGTTAATTGCGCTGCACAGCAGTTAATAGCGTCAGCAGAGCATTGCGCTTCGTTCGCCTTATGCCCCGCCCATCACATCGTCCATCTTCGGCCCTCATCGTTCAATGAGGTGCGAAACATGCTTCGCAGGAGCACACTGTCTCTGATATTGCTTCTGTCGATCGATTACGTATAGAGATACATAGAAAGATTGCACTCAAAATGCCGGAAAAATAGAGTGTTTTATTTGTGTAAAACAAACAAGTCGAAATTTTTACAAACTAACGCAGTATTAAATAAATACAATGCACTATTGCATTAAATATTCTGTATAAATACAAAATATATGTCTATATCATCTATATAGTTTTTCCAGTCACAAATCTACGTCTTCCAACGTTTTCACACTTTTTAACTCTTATTTTGGAACGTTTTCAGATTCATTCATATTTTCTGCTGTTGTTTTGTTTTTGTACAAATCATCTATGTTTTTTGCTTAAGCATTTTCATTTTCTACGTTGCTACGCTGTTGCCATTTTGCTCTTTGAACCCTCCCAGAAGTCAACTCTATTACGTTATTGCCATACAAATGCGGCACATGACCTCAGTGACGTGGTGATGGATGGGCGTGGCTTAATGATCAGAGCTAACCTAATATGCCTACTCTGGTCTACTGACAGCCTCTTCTGTAGGCACTTATCTGGCTGCGGGTACTCACCGACCCAGTATGTTCCATACTCTCTTCGTTCGCATTCACGCTCTCACTCTCAACGTCAGAAGTGTTTTTTTAATACAGAGAACATCTTGTAGAGTGACAAATTCGCTTTAAAAGGCTTTCTAAAGCGTTTCGGCGATAGTTAAGCTGCGTTGGAGGGGTACAGAAAACAGACCACTGCGATGCGTACGGCTTATGCCGCGCTCATCACATCGTCTATCACCGTCCCCCATCGTCTAAGAAGGTGTGAAACATGCCTCACATGCATTCTATCTCTGCTTTTGATATCTGAACCCTCCTAGAAGCCAAGCCAGTAATTGGAGTACAAACACGGCGCACGACCTCAGCGACGTGATCATGGGTGAGTGTGGCTTAACGTTCAAAGGTAGCCTAAAATATCCCTGCTCTGGCCTATCGTAAGCCCCTTCAGCAGGGACGTATTTGACTTCACATAAGCGGTTGTGGGTACCTAACGACTGATGCCCAAAAAGTGGAAATATAAATGTAAATAGGCAAACAACTATTCTGTATGCATCATAAGTAAACATTAGCCTTCTTCACCACTGGAATCGCCAACAAGAAATTTCACAATTATAAGGCAGCAGCACAAAATAAAAGAGGATTTGGCGGTCTGATTAGAATGAGACATACAACCAATAACTCAATTATCCTATCCTCATTCCCCTTGCACAAACGCTGGAAGATTAGAGACGTTGTCACATCTACCGAGGAAAGTATAATAAGAAAACCGGACACTTGATGCACCCCATTGATAACCGTTGCATCAGAGCAGCGCGCCATGCGGGAAGCCCTTCCCTATCACTAGATTGTCGGCCTCCTTGCAGTGATCGAAAAGAAAAAAAGAAAAAAAAAAGACCACTGTCGAAAGTGACGCCTGTGGGCAACTGTTGATCGTAATAGGGCAAAAAAAAGTATTATTGGCGCTCGCTCGAGCAAACTGAAGAACAACAGCGTAAAGCTGAAGTTGGTACGATCTACGAGGTGGTACGATCTATTCGTTAAGCAACCTCGCGGTGAAAATCTTAGCACTGGATTTAGGAATGCAATTTAGTTCATTTCTTAAGCACCATTCCAATGAGATTTGAAATATCTTGCTGCGTCAATCTCCGTACTTTTATCTCAACAAATTTGCTGGCAGAAGTCGGTAGCTTGAAGCTGAGTAGAATTGGATGGCCAAAGTCGAGAGTGACTTCCCACATAACTTCAAATTTTCTGCTCTTGGCCAGGAGATTAGTTCGTCGGAATGTAGTCAAGCTGGAATTTGAGAGTTTTCATCTGCTGCCTACGCCACTCTTCAGAAGTTAAGTGAGAAGACCTTTGCCACACGTATAAGCTTATAGCGTCAATAATTTCTCTCGAATATGATTAAGAGGTTCGGCTGCGTACAGGAGTCAACCAGGCGATTGAAGCATTTGTTTCGCAGGATAACACAATTTTACCACCTGATATGCTAGACAGGAACGCAGTTCATCACAGAACAGGTCCTTGTTGGTCTTCAGCGATTTCTATAGGTATGTGGGTGTATGTGGTGTGTGTATAGTGCATATGTATAATATATTGTTTATAATGTACATGTATATGCGTATATATATAAAGTACCTAGATAAACATGTATATATGAATGTAAATGTAGATGAATGAATAAACATAAATAATAACATAGAAACAATTATGAATAAACGTAAATAATATCTAATAAATAAATATGTATATATTTGCAAATAAGTATTCAGATGAATAAGAATGAATAAATATGTAATTATGTACTACGCTCAGTGACGTTCCAAAAAGAACAAGAAAAAATAAAGAAAGTAAGGGAATACATAAGAAGGAAAACAAACGAGTTGACTAAGGGTTAGCTCTGTGTACGACTCTACTTTGAATAACTTGGGATTATGCAGAGACAGATTCGTGAAAGAGTTTGCAAGTTCTAAAAGCCTGAGAAAGCTGTACATGTTCATTGCATCTACTCACAGCCAACAAAATCCCGCCATCCGCATGCAACCCTTCCAAGTGTTTCAGATATTTCAATTAGAACGGGATCTATGACTGTACAATGCAGAATAAACAATACATCTCACCGAGCTTGACAGAGTAGCGACAGAATCAACGGTTGCGTTTGGTTCACGATCTTCTCTGAAAGTCAAAAAGGTTAACGTGCCAACAATTGACAACAACCATGTGGTAAAAACACAATGACTCACTTGCTCAGTTCCGAGTCGGCTTCACTACGACTGTTTGAGAACGAGCTCCCGCTACTTTGACGCCGTAAACTTTCATTGTCACCAGATTGAGAAGCATCAATGAGCGGCTGTACGTTTACGCACGGTATACGCTATACAATAGTGTTAATTGTTAGACACTGGATGAAAAGGACACCACATGCGTTGATACTGGAAGAGATACCAAAAATGCTAATGTGCATCGTATTGATCAATTACCTTTGTGATGCTCCAATTCGCTCGACTTCATCTCAAATAATGGAAATTGACTCCACGCTATCTATAGGTTGGTGCAATAATAATAATTCATAATAATAATAGTAATAATGGGCGGGTGAAGCGGTTAGAGGTTCCGCTTCCTGCACGATAGACCGGAGCTTCGAATCCGCCCTAGTGCTCACCAAGCCTTTCATCCCTCTTGGGTCGATAAATTGGTACCAGACTTGTCTGGGAGTATAAAAACACTGACTTGACACATCGGCTAGCCACCACAAGTCATTGTATAGGCCAGTTACACGTTCGCAAACCTTAAACGATTCTGAATTGAAGTGAACTTGGGGGCGCATCCCAAGCGGATTGATTAACGCCAAACACTTTGTCCTTTACTAATAATAATAATTCACAATAATAATAATTCATAATAATCCATAACAATAATAATAATAATCATAATCACAATTACTTTTCTTTGCCTTACTTTCACGAGAAAGTTTTTAGATTATACTCATTTTTAACATTAGAAGCGGTAGCGTAGCGTTTTGTAGCGCATTTCGTTGTGTTATTAAGCCGGAAGTGGTTTTGAACGGCAGTCAGTATTTGGTCAGCACCAAGACGTAGAAGATAATATGTCCAAGCATGAGTTTCCCCAAATCTTCTACGAGTTCATGCTGGGCAAGTTTGCAGTGGAGACAGCTCGGAATATCAACGCTGTTTGAAGTCCGAATCCACAATACGGTGTTGGTTCCAAAGGTTTCGTTGTGGTGATATGAGCTTCGAAGTTAAGGAAAGTCGTTGAAGCCCTTCTGAAGGTGACGGCCACCTGCCGAAGGCAATCATCGAAGATGATCCACTTAAAACAACACGAGAGGTTGCCCATGAACTAGGTGTTCATGGACTTCAAAAGCCTTATGCAGCGGTAATAAACAAACTTGCGTCTCGTAGGCAAAGATTCATGGACTGTGATGGTTCTTATTTTGATTGATAAGGTTGATGAAGAGGCGAGTCATAGCGTTTCGAAGTAAACGTTTGAAGACGCGCATCATTTTTGCACGAACCTAATATATAATGAGCCTTGTGGTAGACAATCGATGTATCAAGCATATATATACATATATATATATATATATATATATATATATATATATATATATATATATATATATATATATATATATATATATATATATATATATATATATATATATATATAATATATAGTGTGTATATGACAAATCTGGCGCAAGTTTATCAAAATGAAAGGATGACAGGCTGAGTTGGGCTTGGGTGATACCGAAAGCATCAACTACACTGACACAGTGATGCCCAGTTATCACTTCGGCAAACACTGGTTATAGATCATGTTTACGAAAGTGAGGTGTCGCTCTTTCATTGTAAGCAGTACAGAGAGAGTATCAGGAGAGAGAGTGTGCAATTAAACCAGCATGTCAACATTTGAACGAGGGACGGGACAAGACTCCAACTTCCAAGAAAGACGAAGCGTTGAACATTGCCTGGGAATGTATAGCAAGTATATCGGTACTTCGTTAACCATGCACTTAGACAGCTGTCGAAGTTACTGATATTGACTTAGGTCAGCAAGAGAACTAGGAACTTGACAGCTGTAGTTTTCAGATATCCCTGATCTTATACCTTATCACAATTGTACATACAACAAGAAACCAAATTTTTAAAGATAATTTATGGACTTCTTGTGTGACCTAGTTATGAAATGTTCTGCAAGCACGCGTTGGTTCTTCACCTATGGGAGGAAACAATATCTTGTCGGCGAAAGAGGTCAGCCGCTTGCGGTGGTGAAAATAAAAATTTCAAATTTAACACGAAGCTTAACTGTGATGACACTAAACGAGCTAACAGAACGAGACTTAAGAACATTAAAGCAACAAAAAAAAATAACCGAACACCGTCACGACCGAGGAGTAGCCATCGCAGACAAGATAAGAGCGTTTTCACATCAAAATCGACAGGATGCATAATTAACAGATGCGGGATAATCACGAGCCACTGTTCTCAAATTTGGCTCTGTCACGGAACCCATCCTAAGATGCAGCCACAGCCACAAGAACAGGCGGCTACTGTTAAGTTCTACTCGGATGAGCTGATCTGTAAGTATTTCTTGAAGGTTTCGCAGGGCAGAAGGTCCTTACTGAAGCACTGACGTTCCGTCCTTCCAAAGTAGTATATCAAGCGCCGGTAAATGAAACAACGTGAGACGAAGAAACTACAGAAGACAGACTACACTACACAACTACAGAACGTGAGAAGACCTGCACCTTTGAGTCATCACAAGTTCGCGAATTCACAAGACGAAGTAGCAAAAAGCACATGAACGTGGACATGCAGAACTGAAAGATGTTCGAGCAAGCGATCGAGAAAAAAGAAGACCAACACTAAGTGAAAGATACTGTAGAGAGGATACTGCAACGCTCGCAAGCAACAAAGCAAGCCCTATTCAACAGCGACACAACTAGGAAGAACTCAGATCAGCCATCAATTGACTGAGCGATCCTGGATGGCATGTAGTCGACACTACTTCAACAGTCTCCATCAAATCATGTGGAAACGTTCAATGCTGGCCTAGCACAGCGAACATCTTCAACTTGGAATGTTTCCTTCTACAGCCGTCAGAACAATTGTACTCGTCTTAGAGAGGATTATACGACTGGCGATGAGGCCGAGCGAGAGTAGAAAGAAGTCAGAGGCGCGAAGATCGAAGCCACTCAGTCGGGAACGAACGACATAAGGCTGGAAGCACTGGATCAAAAACGACGCTCGATGATCTCAAAAAAGGAGAGTACGTTTTAAAGCAGAATGCTCTCTATTCAAACGAGTTCTCGAGCCATATCGGTCCTCCGCAATGCCGATCATCTTCGACCGAGAACACGTGAACATTCGCAAGAAGTAACCAGGAGGAAACGTGATTCCCACAGCGCTGGTCACGTACGGTTTCATTCGTTTTCCCTTCATCCTGTAGGTCATATCTTTAGTTGTTGCATAACAAAGTTTAATTACCCAAGTTCGTTAGATGGTACTCGTAATCCGGTCTGTTTGAAAAATGTGGGGCCAAACGTCTAACAACGGCAATCGTCTGGTCGACCTATGTGAATAGACGAACCTTATCATCGTATTCAAGTTGAAGAAAAACCATGAATTTTACGCTGCAAATGTGAATTCCTTAACGGCTGAAGAAGAGAGCGGAATCTAAAGATCAGGATGTTCAAACATCAGCCCGATTACTTTCTAACGTTCCTCTGCTGAGCATTGGAAAATGTAGATCTGTTTGAGCCAAACTGGACTCCGACCATCAACCATTTCTCCTCAGTTTAAAGCCAAACTTACACAAAAAAAGTCGAAGAGTTCCTCGTCACTCGAAAATCGACATGGCAGGTCTGAAAGACGAAGAGTACAAGACGAAATCCTGTCAACGTGAGTTTATTCATGGCGGAATGCGGATTAAGAAGAAGCTTTACGACGCAGACTCCTCTACAAAAAGTATACAGTGCGCTGCAAGAATGAGGCTGCTGGTTCAAATATCGAAGTCTGTTTTTGCAGCTGCGGAGACAATATCAACGTATGATTCATTATTTACTGTTCGCAGATTGCAGGTAATTTTATTCATGAGAAAGAAGCGCCTGAGAAGGAAGTTGATTCGTCAACTGCAACAAAATCGGAAGGACGAACGGATGTCAAGAGCAAAGTAGTTTGAAAAGGCATGAAGGAAGAAGGATCTCTAAGAAAGCCTGTGCTCATCCGTTCAATATGGATAGACGAAAGGATAAGTGATTCGTGGAGACACGCTATCATAATTCCGCTTCACAAGAAATTATCCGTCACGGACCCAAGGAATTATCGAAGAATCTCTTTGCTGCGTGTTATGTACAAGGTAGTGGAGCGCATTATCCTGGACCGACTCATTTAACACCGCGAAGAAACAACGCGCGACAAGCTGGCTTTGGTCCCGGCCGATCTACGATTGACCTGGTGTTCATCGTCAGGAGAGTGATCGAAATCTGGCAGCGGTATTCGAAGCCAATGCAACTAGCGTTTCTGGACTTTGAAGCCGCGTTCGACTCTTCTCACCTAGGCCATCTTCTCAACGCGCTCCGCGCTGATGGAGTACCAGGAAAGTTCGTTCGCTTGCTTGATGACATGAATCAGCGAACAACTGCTGCAGTTCGAACACCAGCCGGATGTACAACACCGTTTGAAGTGGTAACTGGAGTAGGAAAAGGGGGTGCCAGGACCCTTTCTGTTCAATTTCGCCATCGACGACATTATGCGAACAGTCGACCAGTGTCCTGCCGACATTGTCTTAGCACCATCAGGGTGTCCCTTGACTGATCTCGAGTACTCCGACGACGTTGTTATATTAACGGAAAGCAGTACGAAACTTCAACATGTTGTCAACCTTGTATGGAAGCTGGCCGCAGCCTATGGACTACGTTTACGTCTACGCTCAAGAACAACGGCAGCTACGAGAGAGATGTTCAGCAAAGATGCGCTAAAGCCACTTCTGCATTCAACTCCTTAACGAAATGCCTGTGGTCGACCCCCATCACCAACGAAGTCAAGCTGCGAGTCTACCTATCCGCAATTCGCCCCATCATGATGTACGGATCGGAGACTTGGGCAGCACCACCAGCGCTTATGGAGAGGCTTGACTGCACGGAACGAAAGCCGCTTAGATGGCTACTTGGCTACTTTTGGCCAAGGGTATGCCACAATGATGATCTTCACGCAGAAATTGATGTGGTATACCGGCGGATGACACGTGGAAGATGCCAACATCTTGCACCGCCATCGAAAGTGGCTAAAGTAAATCGTCTTCGCTTCTTTGGTCATATATTAAGGAGATCGGCAGATCGCCTTGTTCAACGAGTTCTGAGGAGTTTCCCGGGTTCGAGTTGGAAAAAGCCATCTGGCCGAAAACGGAAGTTCTGGACTGAGGGGGTGAAAGAGGACCAGAGGACATTCAGCGTGGATAGGCAGTTCAGGCGAGACGTAATGTTTCGCAGAATATGGAATAGCGACGAATGGACTGATTCTGTGCTAGCTCTCGCAGAAGATCGAAAAGGTTGGGCAGAGCTGTGTTCAATGACGCCACACCTCAGCGAAGATGCGGGTAATCGCGTCAAGTCAAGCAAGTAAGTCACATTGACCGACTCTGTTGTCTTCTAATCACGCCAGTCTTAAACTGGCCGCCTTAGCTATCGACGATCATCTCCCATCCTTCTTCATGTCCAAGCGGTTCATATTAGCAGCAAAAGAGATCTACTGTGATATTGCAGATACACATATAAAGTTGTCGCTTTTGCTGAAACTTGGACAAAAAAGCCAAGCAGTTTCTCAGCTACGAAACTCCGACTGTTTGAAGTGATTGTATCGTAAGATCCTTGAAGATCTAATACTGAGTTGACTTTTACTTGAATGTTGTTACCACTTTCCTATACTCGATTTCGGCACAACTGGTTTGACGAGCAAGGCAGGAAGGCCTCGATCGAGACGCAAAGGAGCAGAGTCGACGGACTGAATTCCTGAATAGGTTCGTTGTCTACGGAAAATAACTTATCGGATAGCTTTGCCCATGGAGTCACGTACATTACATCTTCTCTAGATGACCAGTTTCGGTACCATTTTCAGTACAGGTCGTCCGATAACACAGTTCTTTTTATTGCTCTGCTAAGAATGCTTCTTCCGAGCAGTAGATCTACAATTCGCCTGACGTCGCCGTCGCCACTTTCCTTTGCTCCCGTTCAAAAATGAGTGGCATTTCCGAATTAACTGCGAAGTCCACTACAAGGTCAACAAAATTGTAGTAAAAACTCACACTTGACCTTCTATAAATCTCGGTATGATTTGATTCAGTATTTGTAGGGTGCGGGACAAGAGGTACCCGTGTAAACCGGCCGACCGTTCCTGTCCTCCCTTCAGCGCCGCGCGCCTCCACGTAATTACGGCCGCCGCTCCAACAGTTAGACATCCTCCACGACACCTGTGATCGCCTACACCCCGCCTCCCTATTGCTCTCTAATCAACGCCGCGATGAAGCGGTGGATACTGCGAATTTTGAGGGGAGGGAAGTGAAAAATGAATCGACAGCAGCAGCAAATTCTGATGTACGGATATAGTAAATTAAACACATATTATTGGACGCCACGGATCTCCCTCACTAGAGGGATCACAGCCAGTTAGTAGTAGTAGTTAGTAAGTTCAGAGAGAGAAATCCCAGGACTACCATCAACTGGGATCTCTTCGCTACGCTAGCCGGCTTTTGGGAAGATTCTGCAATGGACAACATCGACGAGGAATATGACCGGCTTGTCGAACACCTTCACGACTGCGCGAAGAAGGCTGAGAGTTTTAAAACCACCAAGAGGCGTCTGTCTCTTGAAACTCTTGAGCTGATACGCCAGCGTGGAGCAGCACGAGCCGCAGGGAACCAAGAACTCACGTCCGAGCTCGCAAGGCTTTGCCGAGAGGCGATAAAGGAAGACCTTAAAGAGAGAAGAGCAGAAGTGCTGGCTGAAGCTGCAGAGGCGGGGAAAAGCATCCGCTATGCCCGTCGAGACTTCGCCAGTCGCAAGACGAGGATGACTGCTCTCCGGAACCCAAAGGGAACAGCCATTGCATCGAGAAGGGGGATGGAGAAAATCATCTACGACTTCTACTCTGATCTCTTCGACAGCCATGTCCACTTGCCTCCTCACCATCTGAGGGAAGATGGACAAGTCATTCCAGAGGCTCTCCCGTCCGAAATACGACATGCTATCATGTCGGTAAGAAATCGTACGGCACCCGGTCCCGACAGAATAAGACCAGAACACCTGAAGAGCCTTCCGCCAGTACTCATCAACACCCTGGCGAGGCTCTTTACACGTTATCTGTCGGAATGCAAGGTTCCTAAACAGTGGAAGACCAGCAAGACCGTGTTGTTGTATAAAAAGGGAGATCCACATGACATCGGCAACTATCGCCCAATCTGCCTACTGTCCGTCATCTACAAGCTCTTTACAAGAGTAATCCTTAATAGGATTGAAAAAGTCTTGGATGAAGGACAGCCATGCGAGCAAGCAGGGTTTCGAAAAGGATTCAGCACGATTGACCACATTCACACTGTTTCGAAACTCATCGAGGTATCACGAGAGTACAAGATGCCGCTCTGTCTCACCTTCATCGACTTAAAGAAGGCTTTCGACTCGGTTGAGACGGAAGCGGTCGTGGAAGCCTTGGACAACCAAGGCGTCCCTACTCAATATATAAAGGTACTTCGAGAGTTGTACAGTAACTTCACGACCGCAATTTCGCCATTCTACAAGAACATCGTCATTGACGTGAAGAGGGGGGTCCGACAGGGTGATACAATTTCACCCAAAATATTCACAGCCACCCTCGAGAACGCAATGCGAAAGTTGGAATGGGACGACATGGGAGTGAAGGTTGATGGTCGGCAGCTACACCATTTGCGCTTTGCTGATGACATGGTACTGGTAACACCTAGCATCAGCCAAGCGGAACGAATGCTGACCGAATTCGACGAAACATGTGGATGCATCGGTCTTCAGCTGAATCTACAAAAGACGATGTTCATGCGGAACGGATGGGTCTCGGATGCCCCATTCACGCTCAACGGAACGAACATATCCGAATGCACCAGCTACGTTTATCTGGGTCGGGAACTGAACATGATGAACGACCTGACCCCCGAGCTGGGCAGGAGGAGACGAGCGGCTTGGGGAGCGTACAAGAGCATCGAGGATGTAGTGAAGAAGACCAGGAACACCCGGCTCCGTGCTCACCTCTTCAACACCACCGTACTTCCTGCTTTGACCTATGCTTCGGAAACCTGGGCATTTCGCAAGCAGGAAGAAAACGCGGTGAGCGTCATTGAACGCGCAGTTGAGAGAGTGATGCTAGGAGTATCCCGTTTCACGCAAGTGAGGGACGGGATTCGAAGTTCTCTCCTACGTCAGCGATCGAAGATTAGAACCGCCGCCGCGTTTGCCATAGAAAGTAAAATAAGGTGAGCCGGACACGTGATGCACTTTAGCGACAACCGTTGGAGCAGAGCCCTGAGCGACTGGGTTCCCCGCGGTATTAAGCGCACTACAAGAAGACCGCCGACCCGATGGTCAGATTTTTTCACGAAGTCCTTCAAAAGAAATGATGCTTTTCGTGTCCGACGCGAAAGAAGGAACCACAGGGCTACTCTGGCACGCGATCGGGACAAATGGAAGAATTACAGGCGCCCGCTCGACCAGTTCGAAGATCAACGGGAGTCAAGGTGATCAAGGTGATTATTGGACGCAAGAAAGAAAAAATTAGATCCTTCTCTGAAATGTAATTTCATACAAGTAAAGATTAAAAGAAGCTGCAGGGAAAAGAATAACATGCATATATTTTCATACATCTCATAATTTCACACATTTCACGCCCTAACTCTTCTATATAAACTCGCAGTGCATAAGTATGTGTTGGTTACGATGCCATTCAACGAATTCGTGTTCAACTTTCAACTGCAGCAGCTATACGCACAGCAGATTTACATGCTTATTACTTTGCATACATTCTTTAAACCTTATTACTTTGTATACATTCTTTAAACTCCTTTCTATATTTTACCTTCTCAAAATTTTACATAGATATGTTTATATAGACCGCATGTCAAATATTTCAGTAACTGATTCGTTATAGCAATCGTTTTATACAATAAAACTTTGTATGGTTCTTTAAACTTCTTTCAACAGCGTTTTATCGCTTCATTTCTATCTATTCTCTGGGTAAAATCAATACGACAGGTTAGGTGTATTAGTGGCGAACACAGACTTTTGTCTCTTCGAGATATACCTTTAGGTACAGTGTATGTCTGCGAGGCATTATTCGCGCCGCGTTAATCGTTGGATGCCAGTTTTACCCAGCTAGATAAGCAAGAAGAAATTCCAGGAAAGCGAAAAAAAGTGAAAAATATAGCATTGCACCGATCAAAGGGACATTCTTTGAAACATTTTTTTGCATTTTCAGAGATGGATGAGTGGTTTCCACCTAACAGGTCAAAACAGGATAATTTTATTTTCACTCGCATTTCTAAATGGTGTATCACTTACACAAACCTCTTTCATTTCTTCCTTCTTTTATATTAACTTAAAAGCATGCTTCATGTAGAGTTTCAAACAACGTCTAATACCAGGTACTTTCCTTTTCGTTCGATTCTAAAAGCGCATCATAAGAGCTGCAGGCGCAACGAAAAAAAACTCGTCGCAAGAGCAGCAGAAGCGGCGAAATGGGTGAAGATGGTGGCGTGGGCGGGGCGTCAGGAAGACATAGCACAAGAGGAGCGATCAGGCTACTGTAGCGATTATGACCGTGTAAAGAGACGTGCGGTGCAATTAACGACTATCATTAGCCTCTTGGATACACGGCGGCACATCACACGGGTACCTCTTGACCGTTCCCTCTTGATCGATTGGAGGTTCTGTTCTCTCTCTTCTGAATCCGCTCTAGTGCTGATGAAGCCTTTCATACCTCTAGGGTCGATAATTCGGTACCAGACCCGTCCGGAAGGATAAAAACGCCCCGCAGGTCGTTGTATATTCCAGCGACACGTTCGTAAACCTCCAACAATTCTGAATTGATGTGAACGTAGTGGTGCATCCCAATCGGACTGATTAACGCCAGACACCTTGTTCTTTAACCGTATCCTTGATTTGAACAGAACACGAGTTTGTTATGGTCATTTATCTTTCGCTAACGGTTCACCCAGTTCGCCTCCCTCGTTCTCTAAAAGAGTGAAATTGAACGTGATTTGTTCAGACAAATATCTCATCCATTCACAAAAGAAAATCGTAAGTATACTTTCGGATCTTGTAGGATATAAACTGAAAGTACAGATTGCGCCTTAGGATCGGAGAGGACTTCCTTAGTGCTGCTAAATAAGGTACTGGACAAGAATTACCCCGAAAGTCGGCTGATCGCTGCTGACCTGCATGCAGTGTCACGCCTCCGCGTAATTATGGCTGCCGCAAAACAAGCTTCCACGTCCGTCTGAGAAAACCCAGATCCCGCCCCATCTTGTGCTCCAACCAACGAAAAATATGTGAACAAAGGCATGTCAAAAGTGACATGCTGTTATGGTGACCTACAACGACCTCATATGATAAACTCTACACATGAGCTATGCTTATAACAAGAAAATACTGCAGGAAAAATACTAACATGTACAGATCATCGATAATTTCGCACATTTTATGCGTTGTCTATACTGTACACATTCGCACCACCTAAGTATGCGTTCGTCACAATGTCTTTCAAAGAGTTCATGTTCAACTTTCAATTATAACAGCATGTTCTTTGTCTACGTCTTCACAAGGCTTAAACGAACCAACGTTTTACACAGTCTGAAATATCTGCGCAGCAACAACGCGCTCCCATTGCGTTGCATGAATTCAACTCAAGTTTGCATTTGCTTTTCATGCACACTTATTAGTTCCCATTATGCTGATTGCAGAATGAAATCCACTTCAAGCAATCTTTCTACTACAAAACATATGCATACAAGTTCTTTAGTTGTAGAAAGAGAACGGGATAAAACAACGGACAGAGTAAACTTGTCTTTACAGTATTAAACAAAAATTGATGTGAGCCAGAGGTGTGGGCACCCCGTTATCGTGCTATACAAAACGCACTTAGTCCGCGTGTGTATGTGTAAGTGTTTGTTTACGTGTCACGAAAATATTCCATTATAATTCAAAACTTCCCACCGTTTGATGGACCGAATATGCGCTACCCAGCTGATAGGTGAGCATTCTGCCAATAAGCCAGTGTCAAGAACTGTGCAAGAGTATATGAAACACCAAACTGGACAGGCTACTTCTAATTATGTGTTAAAGAGAGCATATGAGAAACTTTATGAGCATGTTCACTTCCAATTGTATGAAGCAGTAAAAGTGATTAGTCCTTTGATCATACAGATGAAAGCTTTGGTTTAGTGCATTAACAAATCGCTAATTATCGCATTCTCTTTCAAAACATTTCTTCTAGAGCTTTCCAAAGGTGGAGTACCTCTTTTTCTTGCAGGTCTCAAGAAAAATTAAAAATTGTGAGTCTCTTTTAGCCAATATATTTTAAGACGAGTTTTTTTTTAAGATTTACTGACGTAATATATTTGAAAATAATAACTACGCCCCTGTATTTCGATGCGAAGAAAACATGTTACAATGTTCAACAGTTTAACATAAACACGGCAAAAAAATTTGAATATGAAAACTTTTTGTTGTAATCTAATCTTAATTATATTGAATCCTTGGCCTCTTTCTTTTTTTTGATTCATCTTCTTCAGTATCTGCACAAAGAGTTCTTTCTTATCGTTAGTGATTCCTTCTACGGAGATTATGTTTTCTACTTCGGTCCGCGTGTGTTTGTTCCTTCCTTTTTTTTGTTAGGAATTGCAAATTTTCCAGTGCTCCCGTTTTTACATGCTGTTGTGAAAAGAGAAATTCGCAGTCTAAAGCTACAACTAACTTTCGTTTCTATTTCACTTTTTCGTGGTGTTTAAGATGCGATTCTAAATATGTTTTTGCACTGAACAAGTGAGGTCGGGGTAGGACGGTCCCCACGACGTCAAACGAGCGGGATGATATCAGAAGTTATTGAGGCGAGTTTCACAATGCTGGTCGTGTGGTGGTCGCCAGCGCTAGAATGGTGGGACGAGTCCCACAACGTCAGATTATGCATTCACGCTGAAAGGTACTGAGGTTGGTGGGACGGATCATTCCGCGTCAGATAGTTGCGCTTGTGCCAGAAGGCAGAAAAATGTGGAAAGATGGGTTTCACTCCATCGTTCTGCTTTTCAGGTCTCAGAATGGTGCCCCTGCACCACGAAGCAGTAGGATTGGATGGCACGTGTCCAACTGCGCCCGAAGGCAATGGAACGCATGCCATAGCGTCATGTAGATGCTGCTACAGGAAAGTAGAGAGGGAAAGAGTTAGACGGGTCACAAAACGCCACTTTGCGCCAACGCTAGAAATGAATGAAATGAAAAGAAAAGTCAAATGAAGTGAGACGGGTTGTCTGCACGGCAAACCACCAAAATATACTCTTCCGTATGCCCCTGTACTCCTCTATACGTAACACTCATAATGTTTGCCAGATGATTTCTTCAGAAATTACATACACGCGTACAGACGCCCGCTTTAGTAGGAGCTAGCTGCTTACGTGATCTGACGTAAGATCCTTATCCTTATGAGTATGAACTTGACCTACCATGACTTTCACGTTATTCACCACTATCATTTCATTCTACAGTAAGATCGCTAATTCTTCGACAGGAGACGAATAAGACGCCGATCTGCGTCTTTTTTCGTAACTCCCCTCAATTTGATCTTTATTATGAGATCTATACATCTATACATTCGTGAGCGCGAGCTCTACCGACTAAATGTAACTAGAACTTTCAAGACCCATCAAGGAAATACTTTTTGAAAAAAAATCACCTGCGCGTATACATGGGAGTGAGTCCGAGATAATTGCGCCCAGAGGATATATGATTTTTGTCATGAACATGTTCTTCGAAAGGTGAAATGATGGTTACATATTCGTAATCTGCGTAATATTGCGAACAATTTGATATCTCTCACAGTTATAACTCCATGACTAAAGATTTCCTAGATTTGACTAAAGTGACATCTTGAAGGAACGACCGACATTACCAGCTTAAAATCTATTTTCCTACAAAATCTGAATGGAAACTATTTGTTGTAGGATGACCTCGTCTCTCGTTTTTCCAGCTCAACAGGATTTTGTGATTATTGCACCTAAAGTTAGAACTTCGGTATTTCGCATTTCTTACTCTGATTTTTGGCAGCTCGAAAAAGGCTAACAAATTAGATTTGCCATCTGTCTGCACAATACTAGAAAACACTCTTATGTCCTATGATTTGTTCTGATTTTTTTTTGTAATATATCTCAGCTGTCTCAGTTTTGAACCTGCAAAGATGTAGATGTTTTCGTGTGTTTTTGCAGAAAGCTCGTTTTTTGCGATCTGTTGGAAGGTTTTTCAAATATCAAGTGCATATGTTTCTCAGGAGGAAAATATCTATTGAATGGTGTCGATTTCAAAAAATTCTGTATCTTTAAAATTTTCATCACAAACTACTTCAGCATCTATGGAAAGTTATTGTCATATACACGACGACCCACCAGATACCTTAGGACACACATCGAGTTAGAGCTGTATTACTACATTTGAAAAAAAAACTACAGAGAAAAATGTTCTTTTTACAAAACGAATTTTTTTTCGAGATATTCTGCCTCATTCTTGGAAATAGTAAAAAAAATCTTTGCAAACCTTTGAAAGTGAAGATTCTAATAATGAAATTGGGGCTTTGCCTTACTAAGCTGCTGATCCTTGACTTCATTCTGAATCCACATTTTAGTAGTTCTATTCAGATTTGTACTTCAGCGATTCTTCATTTTTCTTCGTCATTCGTTTGCTCCATTCCAGTCATCGTAGAAAGATTCGTTTGAACATAATTATTTTTTGGCTCGATGACTTTACTTCAATTTCGAAGAGCGAAGAGTGCAGTTACAACAAAAAACAAGGTGAATAAAAAAGGAGTAAAACAGACAATTTTGAAGAATATCGCTCTGTAAATACAACATTCTCGAAAAAAGACACACACAAGACTATCTCGAAAGAATTCGTTTTGTAAAAAGAACATTTTTCTCTGTAGTTATTCTATTTTTTTAGAATGTAGTAATCAATGTGGTAACACAGCCCTAACTCGATGTGTGTCCTAAGGTATCTGGTGGGTCGCCGTGCCTATATGACAATAACCTTCCATAGAGGCTGAAGTAGCTTGTGATGAAAATTTGAAAGATACAGAATTTTTTGAAGTCCACACCATTCAACAGATATCTTCCTGCTGAAAAACCATATCCACTTGATATTTGAAAAAACTTCCAATAAGTCGCAAAAAAAAAGCTTTCTGTAAAACACATGAAAAGTCCTATATCTTTGCAGGTTCAAAACTGACCGCAGCTGAGACATATTATAGAAAAATCAGAATAAATCGTAGGACAAGGACTGCTTTCTATTGTATTGTGCCAACAGATGACAAACCTAATTTGTTAGCGATTTACAAGCTTCCAAAAGTCAGAGTAAGAAATGCAAAATACCGAAGTTGTAACTTTAGCTGCAAAAAACAGAAAATCCTGTTGAGCTGGAAAATCAAGAGATAACGTCCTCCTACAACAAATAGTTTTCTTGCATATTTTGCAAGAAAATAATTCTTAAGCTGGTAATGTCGGTCGTTCCTGGAGTTGAAACATGTCACTTTAGTCAAATTTACAAAATCTTCAGAGTCATGGAGTTATAGCTATGAGAGATATCAAATTGTTTGCAATAGTATGTAGATTACGAATATGTAATTACCATTTCACTTTTCGAAAAATAGTTTACGTCAAAAATAGTATATTCTTGGGGCGCAATCATCTCGGATTCAGCCTTGTTAAAGGCATCACCCCACGAATCTGAGGTGGTACGGATTTCAGATGGAGTATTCGTATACGGCATAGTAGGTTATGGAGAGGGGGGTGATTCCGCCCATTTCTTGCTAATTAGCGTTTAAAAAAAACGGCACGGAAGATGCGGCGTGTGCCAATCGAACTCCCTGTAGAAAATATTGCGCCTGAATGCTCGAAGCCGTATCTTCCGGGCCGTTTTTTACGGCAATCAGGAAGAAATGTATGGAATCACCCTTCTCTCCATAATCTACGATCCCATATACGAATACTCCACCTGAAATTAGTACCACCTCAAATTCGTGGGGTGGTGCCCCTAATATGTACCCGCAAGTAATTTTTTCAAAAAGTGTTTGCGTGATGTGGCTTGAAAGTTCTAGTTACATTCAGTCGATGGAGCTTGCACTCACGGATCGGATCTACTGATGCATAGATCTTATATCGAAGATCAAATTGAGGCAAGTTATGATGAAAAGACGCGGATCCGCGTCTTTTTCGTCTTCTGTCGAAGAATTAGCGGTCCTACTGTACGTTAACTGTTGGGAAGAAGATGAGAAAAACATAGACGTTATAGCGGTATAGAAGGATATATCATGCTATAAAATAACGGACTAGCCTATCACGGTGTATGTGTGTGTATGGAACGAAATATCAGAGAGTGAGAGACCTCTCCCACGGCGTCTAATTGGTGTGTCAGCGTCGGAAAGCGATAGAGTGAAACGGATCCAACGACGGGGTAGCATTGGTGCGCTGATGTCAGAAAGCGCTAAGGACTGCACAGTTGGCGCGATGGCTCAAAAATAGGAATCAAAGTAATTACTGACACAGAAATTCCAAGCGGATTCGTCAAAAAGAGAGTGAGACATTGCGAACTGTTTCATAGCTCTGATAACTGTTGTGTTTCATCCTATGCATTATTCCGCTCGTCTATTTTCCTGCATGTTTGCCTCAGGTTGGTACCATCCTTTCTTCACAAACAAAAGCAAAGTTGAAAACAGACATGCAAACAGCAGTTTAGATAGTAGCTAATAGCTTATTTGACCTGACATCAACTTTGGAAGTACGATGGTGACGTTCACATCATTTAGTGTTCGCACATCATTCTATGCTAATTGTAGGAGAAAATCTAATAGTTGCAATACCATTTCCAAATTGTAGCGGTAGCGAAGGAATATAGGTGTAAAATTGAGTCGGAATATTCTTCAAACGAAGTGGTGAACCTCTGAGGAAGAAAACTACAAAAGCTTCTATCAATGCCATAATTTCTTTAAAAAAAAAAAGGAAAAAAAATATTGTGAGGGAAAGAAAAATTCAGTTCTGTAGAAAATATTTACACAAACTGCCACGGGTGCGTGTAAAGAAGTACCCGTCGATTTTTGATTATGCCTTGCTACCCAAGTAGCAGACTATGCCCTTCTTCCGCTGATCATACGCCACATCACAGTCTAAGATAAATCACGAGCTGCTAAATTGTTTTGGAGAAGCAGACATCACCACTGGAAATTTGTTATTCAAATTTTAAGGCGACCTTTTATGATGTAAGGTGATCTCAAACTTCTAACCGTATCAGAGGCTAGAGAAATCTTCACGTGAAATATGAGCAAAAGATGAGAGTCGAGGATTACCGATATCTTGCAAATCCCAGGCTTTTTTGTAGCCTAAATTGTTTCCATGTGAAGCTTACGAAAAATGTCGGCATCATCCAGAAAGCAGTGGGAAGGGTCCCACAGTGTCGAGCGCCAAAAAGCGATGAGGCGAGGTGAGACGGTTAACAAGGCGTTGAACTGGTGGGTCGCGGCGCAGTACTACAGCTCGGTAGCTACACGAGAATTTGCCAAAAAAAAATTTGAACCGTTTCGTTGCTGTGACAACTGCATTTGTTCCGTTCCACACTTATGTACTCCCCGCATGTGTTCCACATTTATGAACTCCCCGCATGTCCTTTTCTCGCATGCTTGCGGTTTCAGGTTGGTAACATCTTTCTTCAGAAATGGAAACATGCATGCAAACAGCTGCTTAAATAGCAGCTAACATGGTCTGACGTAGAGAAGAACGTAAGAACCTTGTCTTCATCAGTATGATGATAGCGTCCACGACATTTCATGTTACTACATCATTTTCTGCTAACTACTGGGGACCAAACCATACCATAACCCCTACATCGAATAGTGTTTTCAAATTGTGGCGGTATTAAAGGGGTATGGGTGACAAATCGAGTTTGAGTATTGTCCAAACCTTCAGAAATGACATGCTTAGAAAGAAAACTATGAAATCCTTCATCACTGCTTAAAATTTTTTAAGAAAACAAATAAGATTTGTTATGAAAGTACTAATTTGGTTTTTTAAGTAAATGCCACTACTTTAATTTGATCAGCGAAAGGAAGCACCACAAGAAGTCTGATGTTCGGCTTTAGCAGGACGTCAGACTATAATATAATAAATGTATATGATAAATATATAAATGATAATTATAATAAATATCATGTTATATAATAACGCGACCGTGTATGTGCATGTGTATGTGTATGTGTACGTGTATGTGTGTATACGTGTATATGTGTATACGTGTATACGTGTATACGTGCATATGTGTATATGTGTATATGTATATGTGTATATGTGTATACGTGTATACGTGTATATGTGTATACGTGTATATATATGTGTGTGTGTGTGTGTATGTATGTATGTGTGTATGTATGTATGTATGTATGTATGTATGTATGTATGTATGTATGTATGTATGTATGTATGTATGTATGTATGTATGTATGTATGTATGTATGTATGTATGTATGTATGTATGTATGTATGTATGTATGTATGTATGTATGTATGTATGTATGTATGTATGTATGTATGTATGTATGTATGTATGTATGTATGTATGTATGTATGTATGTATGTATGTATGTATGTATGTATGTATGTATGTATGTATGTATGTATGTATGTATGTATGTATGTATGTATGTATGTATGTATGTATGTATGTATGTATGTATGTATGTATGTATGTATGTATGTATGTATGTATGTATGTATGTATGTATGTATGTATGTATGTATGTATGTATGTATGTATGTATGTATGTATGTATGTATGTATGTATGTATGTATGTATGTATGTATGTATGTATGTATGTATGTATGTATGTATGTATGTATGTATGTATGTATGTATGTATGTATGTATGTATGTATGTATGTATGTATGTATGTATGTATGTATGTATGTATGTATGTATGTATGTATGTATGTATGTATGTATGTATGTATGTATGTATGTATGTATGTATGTATGTATGTATGTATGTATGTATGTATGTATGTATGTATGTATGTATGTATGTATGTATGTATGTATGTATGTATGTATGTATGTATGTATGTATGTATGTATGTATGTATGTATGTATGTATGTATGTATGTATGTATGTATGTATGTATGTATGTATGTATGTATGTATGTATGTATGTATGTATGTATGTATGTATGTATGTATGTATGTATGTATGTATGTATGTATGTATGTATGTATGTATGTATGTATGTATGTATGTATGTATGTATGTATGTATGTATGTATGTATGTATGTGTATGTATGTATGTATGTATGTATGTATGTATGTATGTATGTATGTATGTATGTATGTATGTATGTATGTATGTATGTATGTATGTATGTATGTATGTATGTATGTATGTATGTATGTATGTATGTATGTATGTATGTATGTATGTATGTATGTATGTATGTATGTATGTATGTATGTATGTATGTATGTATGTATGTATGTATGTATGTATGTATGTATGTATGTATGTATGTATGTATGTATGTATGTATGTATGTATGTATGTATGTATGTATGTATGTATGTATGTGTGTGTGTGCCACGAAAATTCTTCATAATGATGCAAAAGACTACACTGGTGGGGTGCCGAACCGTGGCATTGCACCTCACAGGAGAGCACACTACCTTTCCACCATTGTCCAGAGATGTATTCTTATGTATGTTGGCCTTGATAGGCCAAGTTAGTTTCTGTGATATGTTAGTGAGGGTAAATGAACTTTTATGTGAATGTACACTTCCAAATTTACAAACTATCATGCTATATAATAACAAGCTTATTCTGTCACGTGTAAGCGTCTGTGTGTGTCTCAGTCATGAAATTCCAAAAAGAGAGAGACATGAATATCATGGCGTCGAATAGGTGCGCGAGAGCCCCAACAGCAGAATGGGTTTCTATGACCCATTCGCGTATCTATTTCCAAGCATAATTCCTTAGTGCTGCTAACATCCTTTCTTCCCAAAGTGGAAACACACATACAAACGGCTGCTTAGATACAATACAAGCCAACACACGTTCACGTGGTCTGACGTAGAGTTTTATCTTCATCACTACGATGATGATATTCACCTCATTTCATGTTAGCACATCATTCTGTGCAAATTTTTAAGAGCGCAGGAAACTCATACTTCGAACAATGTTTCCAAATTGTGGAGGTTTCAGAGAAACATAGATGTAAAATCAAGTTTGATTGTTCTCCAAATATAGTACTGACGCGTTTAGGGAGAAAATCATCTATGCCATCTCTATCAATCATCTATGCCTAAATTTTTGAAGAAAAAATTAGAAGAAAGGGTTGATAAAAAACAAATATAATTTTACAAAAAAGTCACTACTGTTATTTCTTATTGATAGGTGAAAGGGGGCGAAGTGGACACTACACAAAGTCTGAAGTACGGCTTTAGCCGGGCGTTCAGACTGGCATATATAATAATAGTGATAGGTAAATAAATGATAAATAATGACCGTAGCAAACTCGTGTTCTATTCAAATCAAGGAATAAACTACAAAACTGCAGCAATAAACGGTGAAAGCAAGGGCCCTCACTCGATCCTAACCGCTGCGACTCACAACACGCTTCGAGCGCATCCGCTTACGCAGCTGCATCGTTCATGTCGTTTTGACCCTACTAAAGCCACATAGCAGAATCATTTACCAACTGCACCCGCACCAACTTCACAAGAAAAAGTACACAAGAGTATTTTCTCAAGGCTAGATTTGTTGTCGGGTTGTGCTTTTTTACTCGCAAACAGCATTGATCTGCAATCGCTATTGAACGCAATTTTACTAAGAAGCTCGGTTAACTCTTGTCTTTCCTCTCTTTCAGTAGAAACGGAGAGGGAAAAACGGGCAGCGAAGGTAACCAGAGTTTTCCTACAAAGTTATTCCGAATGGACTTAATATGCTCCGAGTGAACAGTTGTAAATCATTGCTTGAGTGGAGCAAACAAAGAAGCAGTCGTCAATGCTTCGGCTATAAAACAAGAGGCGTGCTTCTAAATCCGAGAATCAACTATAGCTGTAAAAACAATAGCGAGCGTTAGTGCTACTCATTGTTCCATAGCGAGGCTCTGACTTGTGCGAAACAGATGTCCGACTAGCTGAAGACAAAGCATTCAAGATATTCCTTCATAACGACCATGAAGTGTTCCACGGGGAGGCTATATAAGTTAACTGTGTTTTGGTCTTCAGTCAAATAGCTCAAAAGTGTCTGCATAGCGGACTCATTTGAAACCTTCAAAATTCAAAACGGAGCTGAAACAGCGGAAGACTTCATTACACATGAATTATCAAAACATGTATTGTTTGAGTGTTTCAAAAAACATACGGGTGCTATCACGGCATTTTCTTTAGTGGGCGAGCAAAATGTTTGCCCGGATAAATCACTTTCGACTTCACTCTATCAGGTTCTGAATAAGGCAAGATCGCGGAAACGTCGCCCAAGAATAAACTATTATGACAACCTCGCGTCAAGGAAAAACAAGTAGGTTAAAAACATCCATTGTTTACCCATGGAATACTTAACATGAAAAGACGAAGAAAATTTGGAACTGGATTAGAAAAAAGAACTGGATGGAGAATAGGTGAGAATCATGGGTAGACGTAACAAATATTTGCAAACAGACAAATAATACGTAGAATCAAACCTGTCGTGTTCGTTCACGACCGCCATCTGCTTCCGAGTCGCTAGCTATGGCATCGAGTGACCACGTGTCACTTCGATCTTCTGCTCCAGCTCCGGCGCCACACAGCGAACCCGGACTTAACGAAGACACAGTGTTTTTACAAACAGTGATTATTATCATCTGTTTTAGGAGCCCCGGTTAATAGACAGGGTATATGGTGGGGCATATTCTACAGCAAAACCTTTACTTTTATGAAGCAATTATGCTTTACAAAGCATAATTAGTGAAGGTGACGAGTTGCAAACACAACAATATTGTTGTCAATTTAGGTTCTTTCAAAAACTCCTACAGACATCTACAACACCTACAGTAGACTCAACTCCGCTCTCGAGTTAGAAGTCAGCTACGGCGCAAAGATAGGCTCCCCGTCATCTGCGACCTCGAGCGCACATTGCACTATAAATCAAGTCGTTTTGAATCAGTTCATAAGCGCATTATATTCAAAACACATTGTAGGCCTTGCGGTGGTAACTTCGATCAGTGCTTGTTTAGATAGACCTACGAAACTCAAAAGTTGCAGATGTGGTCCGTGTGAAACTCTTTCATGGTGTTCCGTTGACTTAGCTAGTTAAATGGTTCTCGCAGGATAGTGTCAGAGTTCTGAGTTTGAATAAACACTATTTACTATCATCCTTTAGGCATTACTGAGTATGAACCAATTTTTAAACACAATTCCACGCAATCATCAAAAACAAACGTAGAACGAAACGTTTGTTCTTAAAATAGTGAGAAAAAAGGAAGACGAAAAGATTCATAGAGGACGCAATAACGCGGTATGGATAACATAAAGAAAAACTTACCGATTAACTAAACGTCCTCGTTGATTTCCGAGCTCTGTCACGTCTACGGCCTGAAAGAGTGTAAAAGAAGGTCCCTCGTCATCAGATGGAACGACGTTTGTTGACCAGTTGTCCGAAAGTAAAGAACGTTGGTCATCGCCTGGAAAGGAGATTTTTTTAATTATCCCAACAACATTCTTACATCGCAGCTATCTACCACCATATAAAGCCGAAGACTTCGTCCGCCCGACGCAACTTCCCTCGGGCGCTCAAAGATTAGGAGAACGTCAAACTTGGATAACTGAACCAGTTCAGTACAAAGCCTGCTACTGTGCCGCTCACAGCCAGAGTCTTACACCGTACATCGGACAACCATAACTTCGAAATAGAAAAATGTGCGATTAAGCCTGCGAGACAACACTTGAAATAGGAAACGGAGTAACATATTCAGTAGTACTGAAGCGACCGGTGATGAGGAACAAGGCAAGACAAAGGCGACGTGAAACTTCGCGCTGATGATCGGGCTTCTCTGTTTGTATTGAATTAGAAGAAGACAAAATTTGACCTTTGGGGTGATCGACAATAGCTACCCCCGGATATACGCGACCAGTAGACGATATCTCAAACCAAAGATCAATCTCATCAATTTCCTGCGCTATCGCTTAGTAATCTACCACTGAGGGTTGCGGAATGTGACAAAATATCACAATAATATATAATAAATGACATGACATAAATGACAAAATAATATATAAGAACGAGTTTTGTCTGACACGTGTGTGTGTCACGAAATTGTAGAAATGACGCGAATCATTCTGTGATAAGTGTTGGGGAAACAAGATTGAAACCTACCCTTTGAATAATGATTCCAAGTCGTGTTTATATTACATTGGTATCGAAGGAGTGCTTAGAGGTGAAATTTGAATGTTCTTCAAATGTGGAACTGACGCGTTTACAAAGATAACTATGAAATCTTCAGCTTAATTTTCCTTTAAGAAAAAGAAGAAAACGTTAGAAAATCACAGTTCTAATTTTAAAGAAAATGTCACTATTATTAATTTATTTTCATTAATCAGTGATGGCGAGCGGAGCGAACACCATAGAAAGTCTGAAGACCGGCTACGAGGGTCGGGTCTTTCATGATTTTCAACTCCCGACCCAGACAAAGTAGCTGGTGCATTCGGATATGTTCGTTCCGTTGAGTGTGAATGGGGCATCCGAGATCCATCCGTTCCGCATGATTATCGTCTATTGCAGATTCAGCTGAAGACTGATGCATCCACATGTTTCGTCGAATTCGGTCAGCATTCGTTCCGCTTGGCTGATGCTAGGTGCTATCAGTACGATTTCATCAGCAAAGCGCAAATGGTGTAGCTGCCGACCATCAACCTTCACTCCCATGTCGTCCCATTCCAACTTTCGCATTGCGTTCTCGAGGGTGGCTGTGAATATTTTGGGTGAAATTGTATCACCCTGTCAGACCCCTTTCCACGTCAATGATGATGTTCTTGTAGAATGGCGAAATTCCGGTAGTGAAGTTACTGTACAACTCTCGAAGTACCTTTATGTACTGAGTAGGGACGCCTTGGTTGTCCAAGGCTTCTACGACCGCTTCCGTCTCAACTGAGTCAAAGACCTTCTTCAAGTCGATGAAGGTGAGACAGAGCGGCATCTTGTACTCTCGCGATACCTCTAAGAGTTTCAAAACAGTGTGAATGTGGTCAATCGTGCTGAATCCTTTTCGAAACCCTGCTTGCTCGCATGGTTGTCCTTCATCCAAGATTTTTCAATCCTATTAAGGATCACTCTTGTAAAGAGCTGGTAGATGACGGACAGTGAGCAGATTGGACGATAGTTCTTCTGTCGGCACCGGGTGCGTGCGATTTCTAACCGACATGATAACATGTCGTACTTAGGACGGGAGAACTTCTAAAATGACATGTCCATCTTCCCTCAGGCAAGTGGACATGGCTGTCGAAGAGAAGAGAGTAGAAGTTGTAGATGATCTTCTCCATTCCCCTTCTCGATGCAATGGTTGTTCCCTTCGGGTTCCGGAGAGCAGTCATCCTCGTCTTGCAACTGGCGAAGTCTCGACGGGTATAGCGGGTGCTTTTCCCCGCTTCTGCAGCTTCAGCCAGTACTTCTGCTCTTCTCTCTTTAAGGTCTTCCTTTATCGCCTCTCTGCAAAGCCTTGGAGCTCGGACGTGAGTTCTTGGTTCCCTGCGACTCGTGCTGCTCCACGCTGGAGCATCAGTTCAACAGTTTCAAGAGACAGGCGCCTCTTGGTAGTTTTAGAACTCTCAGCCTTCTTAGTCAAGAAGGTGTTCAACGAGCCTGTTATATTCCTAGTCGATGTTATCCATTGCGGAATCTTCCCAAAAGCCGACTAGCGTAGCGAAGAGAACCCAGTTAGTGATAGTTTTGGACTTCGCTCTCTGAACTTGGCGGTTTTCTCTTCTCTCCTTGTGAAGGAAAATCTTCCTCGGAGGAGGCGATGGTCCCGTATAGAACTTTGCCACAACAGCGACGTCCGTCAGGCAGAACCTTTTATTGACTATGATGTGGTCTATTTCATTACGGTACCCTCCACCGGGTGACTCCCACGTCCAGCGTAGAGAAGAGGGCTTCTGGAACTGCGAGTTCCCATGGATGATCTTAGTCGTCATGATGAACTCGGAGAGCCTCTCCCCCTGGTCATTCCATTGTAGGCCATGGGTCCCGGTCCCGATGTGAAGTTCCTCAGATGTTCTTCTCGGGCCAATCTTGGCGTTAAAATCACCAACGATGACCTTGAAGAAAGTGTGGTCTTCTCTGCAGAACTTCTTTAGGTCCATATAGAAAGCTTCGACTTCTTCTTCGTAGCTTGATGCTGTAGCGTAAGCGACGAAGATATTCAAAGCTGGGGTTGGACCACATCTTCTCATCCGCAGACACTCGTGTTGACGAGGACGCCAACTCCACTAACACCTCTACTGTCGCATGTTCCTAAGAACAGTTCTTCTCCAGTTTCATATACGGCAGAGGGTGGCGTCATCTCATCTCGGTCAGTCCGATTGAAAAAAAAATGAGAAGAGGAAGGGGAAAAAAGGAGGAAATTGTCAATTTCAAAAGAACTCATAAGAGATGCAAAATGTTAGAGAAATCGATGGTGTGAAGTATTTTCTAAAGATTTTGGTGGTATAATTTCACAACTTTTGGTCTTAGACTAGTTTGCGGGGTCTTGAGTAGAAGGGGAGGAGAAGAGTGTAAATTATACAGTGCGTTCTGAACGAAGTCTAGCGGTCTTGCTTTCAAATGAGTTGTTTGAGTTACTGAGCGAAAAAAAAGACATCTACAGACGACACTAGAGATAAAATTAATACATAGAAGGCTTCACGAGTTTCTGATTATTGACGCTCAAAGTGAATTCATGCAATAAAGCTGACTGCGATCTGTAGAGAGAGATATCTTCTATATTCCTACGAAGTTTGGTGCTTCAAGCTTTCCCAGTCTTTTTGAAACCTAGTTCAGAAAAATCTCAAATTTTGCCTCAAATTTCAGAGTTTTTCTCAACTAGCGTTTGAGAGCACCAGAACACCTCCAGAGACCAAAATTTGCAGTTAAGAGTTTTCCTTGATGCACTGTCAAAATATGCTATCGAAATTTCTAGCGGCGCTATGCGAAATCTCAGATTTTTGGCAACGCGTCCACATTTGTACGACTTCAGACAAAGTCCAATAACTCAGCTCGTATTTTAGACCAATTCGATTCGCGTGAGGATTTCTCACCCTCTGTAGCAGGAGAATGACCTGCCAACCCACCACTCCTCATGCTTTAAAGAGCCACCCTTGTTGTGTAAAATTCAGGCGAAATTCCAGTGAACTCTGTTCCATCTTGTTCTTTCTTCTGTTTTATGGCACACCTGCAGGTGTCTGAATAAATAAATAAATAAATAAATAAATAAATAAATAAATAAATAAATAAATAAATAAATAAAGTATTTTGTAAAGGAGGATTTTCGCTATCATAATCCATTTTTACTTTCTTCCATGTAGTTTTCGTTCTCTAAAAAGCTAGTTGAGAAAAAGTTGAGAAAAATGCTGAATTTCTCGACTTCTTCCCAGCAAGCTTTCAAAAAAACCAGAGGGTACCTGAAAAAGATATTTTATCCCTTTTATAGCGCAACTTTTTCTTTACGGAATGCAGCCACCTTTATCTTCTTCCGTCTCTTCTGTAGTCCATTATTCATATTTATTTCAAGCTATTAAAATCCGACCAGTCCAGCAGTGATTTCCAATCAGGGTTCTAATCGCTAAAATAATCTCTAAATAACACTTATATGCGATGAACAGTGTTATAAATAGAATTTCAAGAAAACTGCAGGTGAAGTGTTCGTCTCAGTAATTTTCTTCTGTTTTGCAAAAATCAAGATTCCAGCGACGATCGAACTATTCATTGTCTGTAATCACTGTCAATGAAGGAAATTATGTGTAGGAAGTAGAAAATAGTGAGAAAAATGCTTTTAGAATGTGACCTGCGTCGGTACCAGTTGTTTTTTCATCTTACAAAAATGGGAAAAATTCCGGCGCGGGTCGAACTCTCAATTGTTTGTAATCATTGTCAAAAGAAGTAATGTGTTGCCGAATACACGTTGAGAGCTTCCCCATCTTTTTATTTTATATGTCCATATATGTACTGACTTCTAATCTTTACAGTGAGCAGTCAGTGACATATTATATTATACACCTACCTGAACGTCCGGCTAAAGCCGGACTTCAGGCTTATTTTGGTATTCGTTTCGCTCGCCTTTACTTATCAATAAGAAATAACAGAGATTACAGTAGCGACATTTTTCGGGAAATCATAACTGCTTTTCTTCTACCAACGCTTCCTTCAATTTTCTTTACCCGAAAATTTTAGCATAGATGAAAGATTTTATGGTTTTCCCTAAACGCTCAGTTCTATATTTGGAGAGCAATCCAGCTTAATTTTACATCTATGTTTCTCTCAAACCTCCACAACTTGGAAACATTATTCGAAGTATGAGTCTCCTCCGTTCTCAACTATTAGCACAGAACGATGTGTTAACATGGAATGACGTAAATATCATTATCGTAGTGATAACAATAACGTTCTACGTTAGATCGCATAAATTGTTGGCTGTCATGTATTGTATTTGATCAGCCGTTCGCACGCCTGTTTCCTTTTTTTTTAAAGAAAGGATGATAGCAGCATGAGGAGACGTGCTAGGAAATAGATATGCGAAGGAATCATAGAAACCTATTCCACCGCTTTGGGGCTAAAGCGCACCAATCCGACCTCCACAACTTGGAAACATTATTCGAAGTATGAGTCTCCTCCCGTTCTCAACTATTAGCACATAGATGTAAAATTAAGCTGGATCGCTCTCCAAATATAGAACTGAGCGTTTAGGGAAAAACCATTAAATCTTTCACGCGATGCAGTGGAACACGTCTCTCCTCACTCTATAGCTTTCCGGCACCGGCGCACCATTTCAACTCTGTGGGATCCGTCCCACCCCATTTTACAGCTATATAGCTCCGGGGCACGAATTCGACGCCGTAGTACTCGTCTCACCCAATTTTACAGCGTTGAGGCTCGCGCACCAAACCGACGCCATAGTACTCGTCTCCTTCTCTTTTTGGAGTTTCTTGACTGAGACACACACATGCATAGGCGCACACACGTGACAGAATAAGCCCGTTATTTACAGCATAATGGTTTGCAAATCTGGAGGTATACATTAACGTAAAAGTTTATTTACCCTCACTAACATATGATAGAAACAAACTTGTCTTATCAAGGCCAACATACTTGCATAACTTTGGACAGTGGTCCAGTAGTTAGAGTGCTCCCCATCAGGTGCATGGCGATGGTTCGGCACTTCACCGGTGCAGAGTTTTGCATCATTATGGAGTATTTTCGTGACACACAGACAAACACACACACATACACGGACTAAACGCGTTATTATATAGCATGGTTTTTATTTTACTTGCGGCACTTCATATTAATATCCAATATAGCACTATTTATTTGTATTTGCGTTATTATATTATTTGATTTATTTATTAAGCGTCCAATTTGTTTCTCTAATTCTGTTTCTTATAACTAATTTTCCATTGCTATGAGCGGCTATGCCAGAACGGACGAGATGAGGGGGTCGTTTTCTGGAGGGTATTCTTTAGGGGGGTCGTTTTCAGGAGGGTTTATTCTCAACTACACGCTTGACCCTGTGCTACCGTACCAGAGTTTCCTTCAGAATCAAGAAACTCTTTTCTATTACTATGACATGCGTAAAATTCTAAAACCCATAGGCAGGTTGCAAGCTTCTAGTCCCATGAGTTCTTGGGAGAACGTTGCGTTCTCCCGGAGTGGAGGTGGGGCGTATTTGTTGGAGGTGACTTCAAACCGCCTGTCTTGCACCTTCCAGTCACATGATCCCAGGCTTTTGGTCGGACCGACGTGCGGGATACAAGGATGTCATGAGTCAGTCCTGGCTCAGCAGAAACAGGGAGCCCATCCCCTGAATCCGCCCGCATCTCTAGGCAAGCACAAGGTCACTTTTGGTCCGCGATTAGCCCCGTATCCGCCACTCGTGGACGCGCCACTTAGCCTCGTGACTAGCAGGCTGTGATCCCTCTAGTGAAGGAGATCCGTGGACTGGGGAACGTTACCAACAACAATAGATGCAAGGGAGCCGAGCATTGAAGTTCAAACGCACCCAATATGCCAGAAGACATGACATTGCGATGTTTCAGCACGGCAACGCTCCGCCACATGTTGAAAAAATCGTCAAGGAAACGTTGGAGACGCTGCAATGGGATGTTCTATCCCACTTGCCGTATTCATCAAAAATTGTTCCTTCCGACTACCACTCGCTCCAGGCGATGACCAATAGCCTTGCCGAGCTGCACTTCACTTCTTGAGGAGAAGCTAAAAATTGGGTGGATTCTTCGGTCGCTTCGAAAGAAGAGGAATTCTTTTCAACGCGAAATCCGTATGCAATCTGAAAGATGGAGAAAGGTCGTAGCTAATGATGGAAAAATAAAAGGATAAAGTCACTGGCGTATCAATCCACTAGGGATGCGCCAACGCGTTTTACACTAATTCGTAATCGTTGAGGTTTTGGAACGCGTGTTGGCCTATACAATGACTTGTGGGGGCCAGCCGATGATCAAGTCAGTGTTTCTATCCTCCCAGACAAGTCTGGTACCAATTTATCGACCACGGAGGGATGAAAGGCTTGGTTTGCACTGGGGTGGTTTCGAACCCTCGACCGTGTGGCTACAACGGACTTCCAACGGACTGCGCCACACCCGCCCATGATGGAAAAATAAACTGAATAAAATACATTGTACCATTTTCTCTGATTAAAGCTTCAAAAAGTTACAAAAAAAAAAACACCCTCAGAACGTGTTCGTACCCCCAATATATGTTATATATTGTAACTACCGCATTATCATTATTAGTAATGATAATAAGCATGCTGAGTGTGTGTTTTTATCGCTTAGCCACTGCCAAGAACTATATGAGGGGTATAAACCTTCATGAGAATATTCACCTTCAATACAGATAGATTAAAAGATTTTGTTTAGTGCATTTACAGATCATAAACTAATCGTACTCTCTCTCGAAATAGTTTTTCTGAAAATTTTGAAGGTGGAGTACATTCTTTTAGCAAAACTCAGAAAAATCTTTTATAACGACTTCTTCCCCTTTTAGCTTAAGTTTTACTGAAGCAACATATTTGAGAATAACACTTCCCTAAATTTCGTTCCAGAGGAAACATATTAAGATGTTCAAGAGCTTAAGGGCTTAACTTAAGCACGGAAAAAGAAGAAAAAATATGAAATATGAAAAAAAAACATGCACACACGCCACATACACACACGCACGCACGCGGTCTAAGCGCGTGCACGCACCTCACCATATGGCATGATACTGCGGAAGCGGGACATAGCAAACTGTGCAGTCAAACTCGCGAGTCAACATTTAAACGTTAGAATACCTCAGTGTTACAGTGTTTGTTAACAGCGGCGCTTCGCCCCGGGTAACCGAACGACCGATGAACCTAATTACCTCGAAATCAAGCGTAAACCGCAGACACGGCGAGAATGTGACGAAACCTTGTCATAGAGGTAGTCGTGCCCCTCCCCTCCTACGGATATAATTGCGGTATGGGAATTCCCTCCACGGATCTCCCTCACTAGAGGGATCACAGCCGGTTAGTCGCGAGGCTACGTGGCGCGTCCCCGGGTGGCGGATAGGGGGCTAAACGCGGACCAAAAGCGACCTTGCGCTTGCCCAGAGACGCAGGTGGATTCAGGGGATGGACTCCCTGTTTCTGCTGAGCCAGGACTGACTCATGACATCCTTGTATCCCACGTCGGTCCGGCCAAAAGCCTGCAATCAAGTGACTGGGAGGTGCAAGGGAGGCGGTTTGGAGTCGCCTCCAACAAATAAGCTCCACATGTCCACACCGGGAGAACGAAAGTTCTCCCAGAAACTCATGGGACTAGAGGCTTGCAACCTGCCCATGGGTTTTAAAATTTTAAGCAAAACACAGTAATAGAAAAGAGTCTCCTGATTCCGGAGGAAAGCCTGGTACGGTAGCGCCAGGTAGGACGGGGTTGCAGGAGTCATGTAGGCTACCAAAACGGAAAAGGACTAGGATGGCGATCTGTACTTATAACGCACGTACGCTTGCATCGGAAGCGGCCATCGAAGATCTGATGATGCAAGCCAAGAAGATCAAGTACGACGTCATCGGACTGACCGAGACGAGACGACGTCACCCTCTCAACGCCGTATATGAAACTGGAGAAGAACTGTTCTTAGGAACATGCGACAGTAGAGGTGTTGGTGGAGTTGGCGTCCTCGTCAACACGAGTATGGCAAAGAACCTCGACTCTTTTGAACAACTTACGACCCGAATCGGACGTCTGCGGATGAGAAGATGTGGCCCAATACCAGCTTTGACTATCTTCGTCGTTTACGCTCCAACATCAAGCTACGAAGAAGAAGAAGTCGAAGCTTTCTATATGGACCTGGAGAAGTTCTACCAAGAAGATCATGCCTTCTACAAGGTCATAGTTGGCGATTTCAACGCTAAGGTTGGCCCAAGAAGAACGCCGGAGGAACTTCACATCGGGACCCACGGCCTACAATGGAATGACCAGGGAGAGAGGCTCTCCGAGTTCATCATGACGACTAAGACCATCCATGGGAACTCGCAATTTCAGAAGCCCTCTTCTTTACGCTGGACGTGGGAGTCACCCGGTGGAGGGTACCGTAATGAAATAGACCACATCATCGTCAATAAAAGGTTCTGCCTGACGGACGTCGGTGTTGTACCAAAGTTCTATACGGGATCGGACCATCGCCTCCTCCGAGGAAGATTTTCCTTCACAAGGAGAGCAGAGAAAGCCGCCAAGTTCAGAGAGAGAAATCCCAGGACTACCATCAACTGGGATCTCTTCGCTACGCTAGCCGGCTTTTGGGAAGATTCTGCAATGGACAACATCGACGAGGAATATGACCGGCTTGTCGAACACCTTCACGACTGCGCGAAGAAGGCTGAGAGTTTTAAAACCACCAAGAGGCGTCTGTCTCTTGAAACTCTTGAGCTGATACGCCAGCGTGGAGCAGCACGAGCCGCAGGGAACCAAGAACTCACGTCCGAGCTCGCAAGGCTTTGCCGAGAGGCGATAAAGGAAGACCTTAAAGAGAGAAGAGCAGAAGTGCTGGCTGAAGCTGCAGAGGCGGGGAAAAGCATCCGCTATGCCCGTCGAGACTTCGCCAGTCGCAAGACGAGGATGACTGCTCTCCGGAACCCAAAGGGAACAGCCATTGCATCGAGAAGGGGGATGGAGAAAATCATCTACGACTTCTACTCTGATCTCTTCGACAGCCATGTCCACTTGCCTCCTCACCATCTGAGGGAAGATGGACAAGTCATTCCAGAGGCTCTCCCGTCCGAAATACGACATGCTATCATGTCGGTAAGAAATCGTACGGCACCCGGTCCCGACAGAATAAGACCAGAACACCTGAAGAGCCTTCCGCCAGTACTCATCAACACCCTGGCGAGGCTCTTTACACGTTATCTGTCGGAATGCAAGGTTCCTAAACAGTGGAAGACCAGCAAGACCGTGTTGTTGTATAAAAAGGGAGATCCACATGACATCGGCAACTATCGCCCAATCTGCCTACTGTCCGTCATCTACAAGCTCTTTACAAGAGTAATCCTTAATAGGATTGAAAAAGTCTTGGATGAAGGACAGCCATGCGAGCAAGCAGGGTTTCGAAAAGGATTCAGCACGATTGACCACATTCACACTGTTTCGAAACTCATCGAGGTATCACGAGAGTACAAGATGCCGCTCTGTCTCACCTTCATCGACTTAAAGAAGGCTTTCGACTCGGTTGAGACGGAAGCGGTCGTGGAAGCCTTGGACAACCAAGGCGTCCCTACTCAATATATAAAGGTACTTCGAGAGTTGTACAGTAACTTCACGACCGGAATTTCGCCATTCTACAAGAACATCGTCATTGACGTGAAGAGGGGGGGTCCGACAGGGTGATACAATTTCACCCAAAATATTCACAGCCACCCTCGAGAACGCAATGCGAAAGTTGGAATGGGACGACATGGGAGTGAAGGTTGATGGTCGGCAGCTACACCATTTGCGCTTTGCTGATGACATGGTACTGGTAACACCTAGCATCAGCCAAGCGGAACGAATGCTGACCGAATTCGACGAAACATGTGGATGCATCGGTCTTCAGCTGAATCTACAAAAGACGATGTTCATGCGGAACGGATGGGTCTCGGATGCCCCATTCACGCTCAACGGAACGAACATATCCGAATGCACCAGCTACGTTTATCTGGGTCGGGAACTGAACATGATGAACGACCTGACCCCCGAGCTGGGCAGGAGGAGACGAGCGGCTTGGGGAGCGTACAAGAGCATCGAGGATGTAGTGAAGAAGACCAGGAACACCCGGCTCCGTGCTCACCTCTTCAACACCACCGTACTTCCTGCTTTGACCTATGCTTCGGAAACCTGGGCATTTCGCAAGCAGGAAGAAAACGCGGTGAGCGTCATTGAACGCGCAATTGAGAGAGTGATGCTAGGAGTATCCCGTTTCACGCAAGTGAGGGACGGGATTCGAAGTTCTCTCCTACGTCAGCGATCGAAGATTAGAACCGCCGCCGCGTTTGCCATAGAAAGTAAAATAAGGTGAGCCGGACACGTGATGCACTTTAGCGACAACCGTTGGAGCAGAGCCCTGAGCGACTGGGTTCCCCGCGGTATTAAGCGCACTACAAGAAGACCGCCGACCCGATGGTCAGATTTTTTCACGAAGTCCTTGAAAGAAAAATATGATGCTCTTCGTGTCCCACGCGAAAGAAGGAACCACTGGGCTACTCTGGCACGCGATCGGGACAAATGGAAGAATTACTGGCGCCCGCTCGACCAGTTCGAAGATCAACGGGAGTCAAGGTGATCAAGGTGATGGGAATTCCCTCCAATAGAAACTGATGCTACTGATTTCTTGTGTTTCCTCTACAAATATCTCATGGAATTTAATGAAAAGGCGGAACCATGCTCGAACGGATGTTAGTCGAATACTAAAATCATTACGCAATGCAGATGTTCATATGACTAGTACGATTTTGTCTTTTTTTTTTAATATTTTGTCATCAATAGCGAATAAATAAAGCTAAAGCAACATACGTCTACTCTGCTGCGATATGGGCACAGTAAATTTTCCGAACTTTTCTTCGAGGCCTTCAGCATTTTGTTTACGCACAGCCACAGGGACTCCCGTAGGAAGTACCCGCTGGGACGGATCCACTTCAGAACCAGCTGCTGTAGACGCCGCAAAAAGGTCACTAGTTTCTGAAAACTCTTGATCAGATAGGCAGTTGATTACACAGGTGTGATAAGTCGGAACCGGGCCCTTCCTAGATGAATGGGTTTAGCTCATCATTGATGGTTCAAAGCGAAGAGGGTCATCGATGAGGGGAGATTAACAACACTTTTATCGGAATCATTTAACATGATGGAAAAATGTCGTTTGTTTGTTTTCGAAGTACGAGATTAATTACAGTATAGCGTAAAAGAGGATGGAATTCGGTAGAAGCATTTGCCGAAATTCCAAACTAAATGCTGTTTTGTGTTGCAGAAATTCACTGTTTCTGTCGTCACCTTCGTAAGAGCAAATTTCGTCCTAAATAACTCAGTTCTTTGAACACTTAACAGTACAGTGAAGGATACATGGCTGCTCTAGCCTTCACTCGATACAGAGGATACATCCTTGGGTTGTGAAAATTCGTCCCAAGTTTAAAAAATAGCTGTTTTTTACACCTAAGAAAACGCGTTTTTCTTTTCAAATCACTTTCCTAAATGAAAACATATCAATAGAGTGAGAAATACATATTCGCTCTATAATTCTTCATTCTTTACAATGATAACTCGCTTGACCTGTAAAAATGCAGTTTTTCAGAATGAGAGGAATACGTTATTGTTGGCTGGCTCCACCCCGGGACTCTATCACCATGTCCCTGACTATACCAGAAGATCCAAGGGCGATGTATGTTCAACCTCTCTCCACCTCCATTAAGAAAAAAGGTTTCTCCAATATCTTATATATTTGCTGATGAAGTGTGAACTGGGGATTTCTTTTTGATATAAAGGATTTACCTTTATATCAACCTGTCCGTTTCAAATAAGTAAAAATGAAAAAGGGACTTGCAAATCTCGACGTTTTCGGTTTCCTCTATCTCCGGATACTGTCCGCTTTTGTCAGCTTCTCAAAAAACAAAGTTATGGGCTCAAAACTAGAAATACTCAATTTTTCATGCTCAACTTTGGGCTCTGATTTCTCAGCGGAAACGAATACATATTGGATCTTTTTTACAATTTAATTTGCTACGTTTTGGAGAATTTCCAGACACCCTTCACTGCCTGCCGATTTGTCCTCTCACATCCCCGCTGTTTTTTTTTATATGACTCCTTCAAAAAATTGCTTCCTTATTTTGCATTATTGCTTTCAACATCTCCACTTTTGTATCTTTCTTGTTCCTTCTCGTTCTTATCGTGATAACTGGACAGCATAGGTGAAAAGGGTCACTTCGCCAACCACCCTTAAGTAAGAGTGGGGCGAACATCGACTCCGAATATCGCGTGACTGAGAATCTCTAAGTTTAAGAAATTTACTACAATTACCGATCTCGTGGTTATCCTGCAATCCGCGACCAGGCGCTTGACTGAGTGGTGACTCACGACCATCGAGGCTTGGGGAACCGCTTAAACCAGTTTCATCATCGTCCGAAAGCAAGCTGATAAATATATGATGCTATTGTTGTCAAAGAAGAAAGTAGTGAAGTGTGGTATTAGGCACATTGTCAGCCAGTGAAAAAAGCATCTAGAAACTAAGAATGGAAGTTTCAAAAAAAGAGAGTTAAAAGCCTGTTAAAGCTCTGAAATGGGTTCCAGAATAATTCCGCAGTTTATGACCTTTTATATCGTGTGGTTCATTTTTTCTTTCCTTCTACAGCTTTCGAAAATAAAAATGCTTTTATGTTTCATTTTATACTCTTTGAGTTCAAAAAATTTTATATTCTTTGAATTCAAAAAATGTGAAACATGTTTGTAGCCATATCATTGTTGAACGATCAGTCGCCACAGCCAAGACTTTTCTTACTGTACAACTAAAACTCCATAAGTTTAGGAAAGAACACTAGCATCGACATTCTTTTGATATTAGTCGCATTTTTCAAGAGGTAGCAAGTGCTAGCGCTGAAAATCCAGACATCTTCAGTCTCTGGTCTACATTAACTATTCCATGAGGTGTAATCACGGTGAAGCCTATACTCACTTTATGAATGGTTAGACTCCATTGGTACACAGAACTCACAAATGTCAAACTTTCTTCTCTTCCTGTCATCAAATCTCAAATGATTTCTCCTAAAATCTCTGCACATCCGATCACGAAAACATTGCTACAGTGGCTGATATAGTTACTTTATATGAAGACAAGAAAGAACTACTGCCTTTACCACTACCCGTACTGCTAACCTAAATTTGTAGGCACAAATAATAATGTGAGAAAGCAATGCGTGCTTACAAAACATTCAGAAATCAAGTCATAGGAGACGTAAATAAATTACTTTAGAACCCTCAAAAGTTTCAAATTTTCTTAGCGTATGTAAAAGACGCCTCACTAGTTTAATGGTACACACCATCTCGATAAACGGTCTGTTCGATATGTGGTGCACGAATATGACGAGTGTGCGACACTCCATAGCATGATATGGACTGGATTGGTTGGGTAGCCCAAGTCTGAGGTACACATGATCCTTGAGTGTTCGCATCGGATGGGTAGATTGGCACAAATTAGCGCTTTATAACGTAGTATGATGTTGTCTTCTGCCCTTATGAAAGGGGTTTCATGGAACGTGGGATTTGGGCTTCGTTCATGTTTTGGTGAAGCGAACTTCTCATACTCGATTTAAATATTTGTTAACCTCTATGTTATACTTACGTATCAAAACCATGTTCGTGTAGGTGTTAAACGTAATAGACATGATATAGATCTCTTTCAACATAAGCTCCTACGATTTATCTTCTCCGCTCATCTCACATAGTATGAAGGTACAGCCGATCTTTTATTCAGTCTGGGAAAAAAGATCACAAAATTATACGTAGCCAAAGAAAAATGAAAATGGAGCTGGTTTTGATTGTCTTCAGTTGCGACGCGTTCGCCGCAGAATACGCTTCTTTTTCCTGGATGACACACGCTGTCTATTCGCTCTATCTTGCCGAATCAAAAGTGCATCGCTCTTAGCTAACTGAACATCTTCGATGCCGACTACCCACTGTACCTTGCTTGAGCTTCGCAAATAACAAATGCACTCTCCGAATTGAACTCTCTTCGGGTAATAATAGTAGTACGAAGAGCACAAACTAAGCCCACTTATTTGGGCGTAAACAATACGCTTTGCTGGTGTCTCACGCTGGTAGCCGCTTTTATATGAGTGAAACGCAAGATGGGAGAAAACAGCAAAAAAAAGAAGTGGGGAAACGAATGAGTTTAGGTAGTCCTGTTGACAACGTGATTTAGCTGTACCAAGAACGCAGCTCTAGTTTGCAGCATTTCAATGGAGGCAAGAGCATCAATGTGTTCATCCTTTACAGGACTCCCTTTGCCTTCCTCCCTTTTTCATTTTTCTCTCAGATTTGTCACGTAGTCACCTTAACTCATTTCTATTATTTCCATATGTTCAGTATTAACTATGACGCAATAAATCGAAATCTTCCCAGCCAACGTAGTTTTTTTTTTCCTTTTTTTGAAAAGTTAATGATTTGCAAATGGCATAAGTCGTTGAAGTTTCCTTTGATTTTCCTTTCTTCTTAGTTACTTCATCGTGTTGTTCAGTTTGTACCCTCAGAGAAAAAATGTGCAGAACCTGTACAAGTACTTTCTCCTTCCAACGATTTGGAATCAAGAAGATCAAGATCAAGAGATTTCGCAAAGAAAGGAGTGTTGATTGATAATGTATGAGTGCTTATCGCAAGAGGTGACAGAAGAAGTGCAAGTAAAAGAAAAGAAAATTAAGGAAATTCAATTCCAACAAAACAGCTGAATAGTAATTCAGTTTCTGAGCTGTGTAAAGACATAGGTCTCTAGAATGTTATGTAGAATGTGCCAGATAAAATAGTCAATCTGATACCATTCTAAGATTTCATATTAGAAAGAAAAATCCCAACAAAATCCTATCGAACTAATTGTTAACGGGCCACCCACTCGGTACCATAGACGTCCTATACATTTTCTTAAACCTACTGGCTTAGAACATAGACACGTGACTTTTCTTACCATCATAGCTACGTTAGGGCGGAGCCGGACCCTCCTTGGGTGAAGGGGGTCGGAGTACAGGGCTCCGGCTATCCCATCTATGCTTACCATACAACAACCCGGCTTTCCGTCACCTTCACCATGCAACACTTACTCCAATCGAAGAACAAGAGATTCATTGGTTTTTCCTTTCACGATGCTCCTCAATCAGATGTCGTGTTGCAGGTGCGGCATAAGGTACCTTAGTTGATAAACGAAGTCGCTACCGGTTAGTAGTGAAGTGTTTCGAATTCGGCGTTCGATGATGCGTTTGAAAAACTTTATGCTGTGAGACAGCAATCCAATCTTTCTGTAATTTGGGCGTTCACTTAGGTTGCCCCTTTACATAGGGGTCGTCATGTTGTTGGCAGTCCACAGTCTTCATCTTTAACGCCACGACATGGTTAAGTAACTTCCTTAGCCAATTTACTGGACTTCGACATCGTAACGTCCAAACTCTGCCGCAGATCCGCGCCAGTCGCGTTTGCCGTTTTCATTCGTTTCAGGTCTCATTTACTTCTGTCAATGGTGCTGGAGAAGTCAACTATAAGATTGGGGGATTGGTGGATGGGAAACTCTTCGGTTGAAACTTTCGAAGGGGTGCGGGATAAAAAGTAAGCGCGAAAATCGGCTGACCTGCCCGCAGCGCCGCGGAACTCTACGTAATTATCGCCAGCCGCTCCACCAGCTAGGCAGCCTCCGCGACCGCCTGGGGCCACCTAGACCCCGCCTCCCTCTTACCGCCGCACCAACACTGCGCGCAACGTTAGCGTCGCGACGGAGCGGTGAAAACTGCTGCTGAAAGACTGGTATAGAGAAATATGTCATGTGGTATTAGGCACATTGTCAGCCGTCAGCTGCCAACTTCATTAAGCTAGTCGTGAAAAGAAAATTAGAAGGCGAAAAGGAGAAAGATATAGTAAAACACAAAACAATGGGAGATTTTCAAAATCATCTCTCCTTATCTGAATGTGACAGGTAAGAGATTGGCCTCCTAATGTTTACATGCGATAAACTAATTTTGACAACTGTTAGCAGAAAAATAGACTTTTTCATTCACATTTCCTAACATTTCAGTACCTGTGCTTTCTTTCCTTACTTACAAAGTTCTAATGTTTCGTCCTATTTCATGTTTGTTTCAAAAAGAAAAAAAAAGAAAAGGAAAGAATGAGAGCTGCGGAAGCGGTGAAATGAGAGGAGGCGCGATGTGGACGAGGCGTCAACCTCAGGGAACACAAGAGAAGCGACAAGGCTGCTGCGGCGATAAAGACGTTGTCAGCAAAATTTCAAACCGAAATCCTTTGATGTTGTTGGGATCCAAAAGATGAAATACAGCAAAACCTCAGAATGTTACGTTACTGCAAAAAAAAAAAACTCTTTAAAATCGTTACATACGTCTTATTCAACAAGTACAGAAGTTTGTAACAAGAGTGCTGTAGCCAGAATTACCTAAAGCGCCATTTTTGGATATCGAAAACAACAGCGAGAGACATTGTGTTGTAATCTTTTTACAGCGATCGCCTTTTCAAGTTGTACCTTAGGTGTGTGTCGGCTCCTAATTGTCAGCGAATCTTATCTAATGTTGTACAAACCGCATTTAATTTGGCGCAAAACACGAGCATCAAGATAAACACCTATTTTTCAAAACGTGTGAATAGATCTCACACCGAAGATAACAGATCTCTCCTCATTCTTCCAAATGGAAATAACCATACGCCATTGATATCCACATAAGTAACCAAATAAACTAAGACCTGTGCTCTTGAGGAGCTTCGAGGCTGCTCGGTATTGAGCCGACTTCATGTTGATCTTCTGCTTCCTCTTCCAGATCAGAAGCGTTATCTGGTGTATGTTCCGAGACTGCCGATCCGACTAAAAGAGAAACAATCATCCGTTAACGACACGAATTGTTGTATCCACAATGTTTTGCATGCTATTTTACAGTTAGAACATCTATCCTTCGTTCCAACTTTCTAGTTATAGCGCTGAGCCACAAAAGGATATGTGCGTCTCGAGGTTTTTTAAAACTTCCACCCTCAAAGTGCCGTGAAAAGTTGACGAGTACCAGAAGTATTAGAACATAAAGTGTATTCAAGTATCCAGTCTCGTGTTTTGTTTTGTGTACAATACGTCAAAGCTCCAGTTTTCTCCGATCAAAAAAAAAACAAGTATCTCCAACTTGAGCTGCTTTCCTACATTGCTTTCGTTACAAAACTGGTAGAGTTAACACAATATACTTCAACAATAATACTGTTTTGTAGGAATGTCGTCTGCTCCATTGGTAATGAATCTGCTAAGGATGATTATTCGTTTATGAACCTTTTTCATTATTCACCTCTCTGACTCACACTGACCTTAATTTCATTGACTGCCAGCGGCTTCGTCTATTGTTAACAAGGAGACGAGCTTCTTCTGCGCAAATGATAGAAATTGCATAAAGGAATAAAGTAGTATTCTGGGAACTTGCAGGAAACAAGCGGCATCCAGTCACAGGGATGGCTACAGAAACTCTCTCAGTACTGTTTTTGATATCGCTAAACAGCTTTTCTAAGCGGTGAAATGGGGGAACCCAAAGCAACTGGCCATGTTTGACAAATCAGAGCACGTTCCAATTCGTACGACCAGCATTGTCACGTGATCATCAGCTGAAGCTTCTTCGAGAAATGAATGATAACTAAGTGAAACATGGAGTACCAGGACCACTTTTCATAAATACACCACAAGGTACATAAGAGAACGTGCGACAGAAGAAAAAAAGTGCAGCACAAAATCGGTTATTGATGCCACCATTTTTGGTGTTATCAATACGTATATATACAACTCACACAACTGCACTGAGTTTCAAAGTCAGTGCGGATAGTCTCCGCTAGGAAGCGGAAGAAATGAAGGTTGGCTCTGCCCACCTGATTCTGCCGAAAATTATCGTTAGAGAACTTGACTTAGAGTTAATGTCAACAGAGCAGTCAAGGGGGATAAGCTATTTGGTGGTAGAGTTAATGTCAACAGAGCAGTCAAGGGGGATAAGCTATTTGGTGGTCCTATTTGCAAATAAATCGGCATTTTCAGGCCTTTAAAGAAGACGTGTAGTATGGTTCAAACGAAGTGAAGCACATTGCAGTTCCGTACGGGACTTCTTTGGTGGTGCAGTGTAACGTAGCGGTTAGGAGCCTACTGGAACCCTTGCTGGCACTTCCCATAGCTGTAATTTGCGATTGTCCCACCTTAGTTCCAAATACTGCCTTCACCGCGTCGTTTCGAGCGCGTACGCAAATTCACCGTACTTCATGTCGTTTTGACGCGACAAAGTGTCGGAACCTCGAACGACTAGGTGTCGGAGCAGGAAGGATTATAAAAGTTCCACATTTGTGATGCACAGTATATTTCAATTTTCTTCTACAGAAAGAATGTCCAGGTTCAAGAATGGGAGAACATGGAATCTATTAGGGAAAACATTTGACTTCATGCACAACTCATAGAACGGTTCTATATGCATAACTAAGTGAACATATAAATGCATAAATATGGATATTGCCGCTTCCATTACTATTATTACTGCAATATATAAATGTACGCAATGTTATCTTAACGCTGATCATTCAGATATTTGAATTAGAGTATCATCATGCTAGAATTAAGGTCGTATTGGAATGGTTGGATAGGAACCAGAGAACTTGTAATCACCATTTCTTCCTATGATTTTCGTGAACTATAACACAAGAAAAATTTCAATGGGATCTCTTCTTCTTATAAATCAACTCATACAAAGAACCTACAAAACCAATAGATATCTTGCAGCTCCTCAAGTGAAAATGAATTGTTGCTGGTAAAAACAGTGGAAAACCATCTGGTCACCACACTCCGTCCAGATAGAATCGGATCAAGGATTGAGATCACACCCAGTAGAGCATGTTTACGTTTGATGCTGGGTATTGATGATAGCTGCCCAAATGAGGTTTGGATAGGAAAAATAAGTGAGAAGTGACAACAGCTAATCAGAAATGAGTTAAGCAGCAGTGGCAAGTGGTCGGTAGCGTGATTGGCTGGTGTCCAACTTCTTCTTAGCTGTTTTCTTGCATTTCTTTTTTCCACGTATTATGAGCTACCTTCGATAATCAGATGCAACTTAGTGAAGATGCGGTGGTCAGCAACATGAATACTGCCAATAAGGAGAACTCCTTGCGAAGCAAATTCAACTGGATAAAAGGACGGTTGCGCCCCGACTATGTTCGACTTAAAACGAACATAGGCTGCGCAGCGAAGAGTGCTAAGTTGTATTTATGTTTTCTTGTTATGCCAACGAGGTTTAGGTGAAACTTTATTATTGGCCTGACGTTTCAACAAACTCGTCTTTATGAAAGGCCTGAAAATGGTTCGAGGGCTTTGATGCCATGCATATCCCATCAAACTCCTCCTCTCTTCTCGGCAAGCCTCCATATTGTTCTACCTACACCATGTAAGACCTTCAAATAGAAAACAAACTGACCAGTCTCACCAACAGCGGGGGTGGTGAACCATCGTGTTCTTAAAGATTTTCACTAAGGTGAAGGAGATCTACGCACTATGCAGTAGAATTACTGATGTCTGGATAACGTTAAGGAACTGTATGTGGGGCAATCTTATAGCTCGCAGAGTGTCACAAATGGCAAGAAGTCATTGGTGATTGATAAGCACTCACTTTTGTTATTCCTGACGGAAATCCGGAACGCTTCCAATGCCTTCTTAACAGATATTTCTTTCTCGTGCGCTAATATCGCACATTTAATAACAAACGCATTCCCATCTTGCTTCTCATTTTTGTGGCGCCCTAACAGTGTCATCAAACTTCCACTCCTTTTACCAGCCAAATGTTCGTTGATACGCAAGTTCAGCATCTTTCCAGTTCCTCCAACGTAAATGGCGTTGCATGTTAGGCATCTTATTTGGTAGATAACTCCGATTTTCGTGCAATCATCAGCGTTACCGAATGGACAAACAACACAGCACTCTGACACGCATTGCCTATTGTTGAATCTATTGCGAACTAACTGTCACTTGATGCTGTTGTTCGGGATGTCCATCAATACAACACCATCTTGCAACTGTGCTCGAAAGAGTCCGGTGTATAGCAGCAGTTAAGGAGTCAGAGACGAAGGGGATGTACAAGGTAACTCTACCTTCACGTGGGATCCTCACTGTGTTATTTGTAGTTCGAGATTGGGTGTTAGATTTCGATCTCGTGTAACCGTTCGAACTAGCTATGTTTATGGTTTTAGTTATTCCTCCCGTTCTCTATCCTCTGTGCACACTGGAAGAGAGGACTTGGAGAATGCTAAGTTGGTTGAGTAGTGGAGTGCGAAGCTGGCCGCTTCTAACGAGTTAAGTAAGCTAGCCAATTCAACCGCAGTCAATTGGATAGACATCCGAAATAGTGTGAGTGGTCGCGAAGATAAAGGAAGCTGCTCTTCTTGCTTTTACTTACCTCGTGCTAACTGTTGCCTAAAAGATGTAGTATTTTGTGTCAAAGTATACGTTTTATGCGTAAAAACCCCCGGCGCGAAAAGCGATTTTACCTGACTGCAAAGAACACGACAAGCTCTTGCGAGTCCATTTCTGCTCTTTATAACGATTTTCTATACTTTTTTTCGTATATTGTGGCCTTGTTTTATGTCGTGTTGTTATTTGTCATTTTAACGGCAACTCTTTTCTTTCGATTTTTCTCTTTCACCTCTTTTTCTATATTATGTTCTATATTCTATAACAGCTCGCGAAAGGATACATAGTCTCAGGAAAGCAATTTTATTTTAGTTTTATGGGCTTTTTTCTCTTCCAGAGCCAAGCACCTTATTAAAACAACGTAATTATTCATGCACAATTATACAAAAAAAACTATGGAGAACCATAGAAAACAGGAAGAAAAGGGATCTGTGGAGTTTTCCGCGTAATCTTAATCATCTGCTATTTGGTTCTTCCATTACAAGCTACTCTTTTAGTCTTTTCTGATCGGGTGCGTATCGCTAGGTACCTGTAGCCTCCGCAACACCTTATCCTTAAGGAAAACAACAGGCAACGGCGATCGTCAATTGCGCTGCGCAGCAGTTAATAGCGTCAGCAGAGCATTGCGCTGCTATTGCCTTATGCCCCGCCCATCACATCGTCATCTTCTGCCCTTACCATCTAATGAGGTGCGAAAGATGCCTCGCAGGAGCATGCTATCTCTGACATTGCTTCTGTATGGAATATCGATCGGAACGATTGTACACGAAACGCCAGAAATAGGAAAAAAATGTGTTCTATTTATGTAAAACAAACAAATCGGAACTTTTACAAACTATTGCAGTATCTTATGTGCATTAAATACTCTGTATAAAAACAGATATATCTGTATCTTCTATATAGTTTTTCCAATCATAAATCTACATCTTCCAACGACCAGGTTCTCGTTTTCACACTTCTCAACTTTTTTGGAATTTTTTTTTTTGCAATTGGAATGTTCTCCTACGTTACTACGCTTGGAACACGTTTTCAGCTTTATATATGTTTTCTAATGTTTTTTTGTTCTTGCACAAATCCTCTGCATTTTTAGCATTTTCATTTCCTAGATTTTTTCCACATTCTACATTGCCACGTTTTGCTTTTTTTGTCCTTTGAACTTTCGTAGAAGTCAACTCTATCACGTTATTGCAATACAAACACGGCAAAACATAACCTCAGTAATATGGAGATGGATTGGCGTGGCTTAGTAATCACAGCTAGCCGAATAAGTGCCTACAGAAGATGCTGGCCTACCGACAGCATCTTCTGTAGGCACTTATTCGGCTGCAGATAATCTGATGTGGGTACCTAACGACACCCCCTTTCTCATCGTCCAGTTCGTTAGCGCATGCAATTCTTTTTTTTCCTTTTTTCATTTCCTTCTGCTTCCTTCGAGATCAAAGCACCAGCTGTTGGGCGGAATCAAAATGGTCGCCGTGACGAGTTTTCATTTGATACATCCCCATACCGTAACACGACTGACTGTCCACTAAACATAAAACCTAGAGGAAGGAATTACTACGAACACAGATTGCTAAGTAACATTGTCCTAGCGAAAAAGAGCCATCGAGAGAGGAAGAGAAAATGTCAGGCATAATGTGCATGGTGCAGCAAATTACTCCAAGCGTCGTTACTCAGCATTTCGTGGATCCTACTTTGCACCAATTTTATACTTCCCTCCAGCTGTAGACGTCCTTTCTTCGCTTAGTAATATCATCCAAATTGCTTATTGAAGCAGAGATATGAAAATTCATCACTGTTGGATAGGAAATGGCTCTTCAAACTCTTTAACGCTAAATGCAGAAGTGTTACTTCTGTCAGGGGTTGGTCCTTGACCCTTTGAATAAGAAAAGCTTGACGTCGTTATGCCACCCCTTCCCACTCATCAATCACCGCTGAGTCGTTTTGCACGTCTTAAAGGATAAAGGATAAAGTGTCTGGCGTTAATCAATCCGCTTGGGATGCGCCCCCACGTTCACTTCAATTCAGAATCGTTTGAGGTTTACGAACGTGTATCTGGCCTATACAATGACTTGCGGTGGCTAGCCGATGTGTCAAGTCAGTGCTTTTATCCTCCCAGACAAGTCTGGTACCAATTTATCGACCCCGGAGTGATGAAAGGCTTGGTGAGCACTAGGGCGGATTCGAACCTCCGATCGATTGTGCAGGAAGCGGAACCTCTAACCGCTACACTACACCCGCCCCTTGCACGTCTTAATATGGGTTTATTTCCTTCGCCTCTTTTCCTCTTTGCTCTTTTCATTCCTTTCTTCTTCAAACCCTTCACGACCTCATATGCTCCCACACTCCTACGACCCCCACCATTTGTTGAGAAAATTCCAACACATGCTTGACCTAGTTTAGTATTTTGTAGGAACTGACTCAGCGTAATATGGCTTTTGACCGAATAACGCAAGAATATTCCAACCAAACTCAATTAAAGCCACTGAGGAAGGCGAAACTATAGGACAACCTCCACAGCGGCTCACCAACTCAGCGGTGCGGAGGTGACTCTGGTCGTCGAACTGAGATGCACATCGGAGGTTCGTCCTTCGGCAGGGTCTCCCAAGCTGAGAAGAAGTTCCACAAGTCCGACATTCCGTCTTCCCGGAATCGGAAGCCTAGCTAAGAGTAAACCACTGCTGTGATTCACCACCGCCTTGGCAAAATGTCGCAAGGTGGCTTCCTGATCCATATAGGTTGGGCGACGACCTGTGGTGAAAGCTAATCTCGCCATGGCAGACCTGGTTAGTATGAGGGAAAGTCTATCGCTGCTCCAGTACATACACTGCTTCAGTATCCTGCACAATGAGCTCTGCCGTCTCAGACCTCAGGTGGAATGGCAACTGCTGAGAAGAGATCAAATCACAGCAGTGCTCGAGACGTCTTCGATTGTGGACCAAGGCGACACATGCACGACTCGCCATAGAGACTGTCTCAGGCTTTGATTCTACAACAATTTCCACAGCCACCCACCTACATGTCCTTCTCGGGGCTGCAAAGCGTACCAAATTCCATCGTGATTGCTCTGCAAGAGACCAAGAGCAGAAGATGCGACGTACGACAGATAAATGACGGTACACTCGTCACTCGCGGAGGAAAATTTCTGTTGCGAATGCGGTGTTGGTTTTGCTATCACAAAGAGATTCCTTTTCTTTCTGCCGTTTCAAAATCATTATGCTTCTGTATAGTGCCGTTTTTTAATCATTGTGTTTGTATATTGTGCTGTTTTTTTTATGTCGTACAGTTTGGAATTGTTAGGAAGTCATTTCTTCTTGCTTTTTTGCAGTTCTCCACTTTTTGCATGGTAGCGCGTAAGTAGGAATACATAGCATCGAAAAGGTTCTTCTATTTTAGTTTTATAGCTTGTCTTTGATACTAATTCGTACTTCGTATTCGATTTTTTTGCTGCATTTTTCTGCACCCTTCAACAACAGAAACAACAATTGTTGCGCGGAATCGATATCTGAAGTGTCTTCGGTTGCCATACCCCGTACCGTAACTCAACTACCTGCCCCCAACGCTCAACCAAATGAGGGATTACTACGGGCCTAGAATTCAAAAGTGGCTTAGCCGTACTTTTGTGTTCTATGGGTACCAAAAAGTGTCATTTCCTGTGAATTATTCTTGCCATTCCAATTAGTAATTTAAACGACCGCGTAGCGGTCACGCAGCTTCACTGACATACTCGTTGCTACTGTTTGTGCAATAGACTTGGTATATTACACCTCATTTCATGCAGTACCCTGATCTCCCCTGGGGCAAGCAGTTCCAGACAAGTTGAAGTTTCAAATTGCTTGGTGGTATCTCTTTAACCGGAACAAAGCTACCTAAATCTGCTCTCAGAGAACGTCTAATAGCAATGTTAACTTCACCGAGAAATAAGAGAAGCTAAAAGGTGGGATGACTTATTACGTCCTCGGGGAAAGCGAGGATTGTACTATGTCCAGCATTTCTTGATTTTGAGGTCTCCTCTTTTCGTAAGATAGTACATGAATTTAACAATAATAAGGGTTTGATCTTCTTATAGAGCAAATCCTCATCTACAAAACGCTGTTGCAAGTATTTTTCGAAGTGATATATAAACCCAACAACTCAATTGAAACTTGGTGTAAAACGAATCGGCTTAGGTACTTTCAGTGAAAGATTTTCTCTTAAAAAATGTGGTAAGTTTCAAGGATGTAGTCAAGGATGTTCCATTTCTACTATCTGTGGGTGACAAAAAGATGAGGATTTTGCCAAAATTCATGCTTCCCATAACAAACATTAAAAATACTAGTAAACAAATGGAAACAAGATAGCAACATGAGTAACATGTTCCATTATGTTTCATTACATGTTCGTACTCATTTATGTTCATGTACAGTTCGTTGTTCTTTCATTCGTTTTGCGAAAGTTTTGCTCCAAGTGGATATAGCCACAGATGCGGTGCTATGGCACGGAGCCGGCGCTCCTACCAACTTTTGGACGATTGGCGAAAAGAGCCCATCACATGAGCTGCATCCCACAACCCGGACCCCCTTCACCAAAGGAGGGTCTGGCTCCTCCCCATCGCGCCTATGCCATTGGCGAATTAACCCCCTTCACTCCTGGAGTGTTGGCGAAGGGACCCCTTCCTCCTTGGACGTTTGGCGAAAAGACCCCATCACTTGAGCTGCACCCCATGACCCAGACTCCTTCACTTGAGGAGAGTCCGACTCCTCTCTATCGCAGCTATGGATATAGCTCGTTATAATTAAACTTAGGCGTAAATAGTAAGAAATCGATCGCGTTGTATGATTCAGTTGTTCACTACAGCTTCTATTTTGACTACTTTTTTTGCCTAAAAAAAACCTACTTTGGCAGAAATGGAACGCCTAGCCACGTAATACCACTGCCAACATTAACATTCTTTGGAACAGAATACTGCTGCAAATAAAAAGATAGCAACCTGTTCTGTTCTCATCTTTTTCTCTATTCTGCAAAATTCCAGCTTCAGCAATGTTCGAAGCTTTGGCCATGTACTGTCAACTGCTAATTTCACGTGTAAATAGTCGAACGGAATAGTGATATGTCCCCTGAGATATTCAGTTCTTTCAGCAGTAAACACATGAGAGATTGAACTTCATTTTTGGGTCGCTGTTTTTTGTTTCTACAAAACAGACTGCTTGATATTAAACATGCGATCTATCACAATTAGATTAGCTGAGGACGTTATTTTCAGAAATGAATACGAAAACCAAACACAAAAGAACTTGGAACCAACTCTGTGGTACCTATAAAAACATGCCACCCTATGTTATCCGTGAGCGTAACCCTGCGCTTCAGTTCTGAGAAAGTGCAAGGGCCCGCCACCAAAATAAATAAAGTCTCTGTGGCATCAATCCACTTGAGGCGCGCCAACGCCCAACACGTTTTCTTGCAATTCGTAGTCGTTGAGGTTTTCGAACGCTGCTGGCCTACACAACGACTTGCGTTGGCCAGACGATGATCAAATCAGTGTTTCTGTTCCCCCACACAAATCTGGTGGTACCACTTTATCGATCCCGGAGGGATGGAAGGCTCGGTTGGCACTAGGGCGGTTTCAAACTATCGACCGTGCGGCCACAGCGGACCTCTTACCGACCGCGCTAAATTATGTGAAAAGGGAACTCACACAAGGAACCAGATTTTGCGAGTCTCATTAAGGCAATTATATTTAACGTTTTAATTAATTAATTAATTCTATTTAATGTTGAAAGAGCCTTATTGAGGCCATAATCATAACATAATCAGTCATCATAGTATTTCAGAAAAAAAGCAACGTAACCGAACCAGGAACTAAGATGAAAAACTATCCACTAAAGATAAGGATTCCTGAATTGAGAATTCCACGTACCAGTACTTCCAGTATCGACAACACATGTTCTTTTTAAAGTTCCACTGCCAATGCGTTTCTTTGGCGCTACTTCTACGACAACGCTTTCCATGTACTTGTCTTCGGACATCAAACCAATTGGGTCACTACAATAGAAGATATAGTATCCACTAAACAAACTAGAATGTTGACTTGACATGAATGCCAGTCTTTAGAATATGTATCACTTCCGCTTAAGAACGCCCAGCTACGTGCAGCTACTTTCCTCCTAGATTCGATGCGGCACAATAGTATCTAGAACAAGCATGATCGACAAATCCTGTGCTCAGAACTCTCATTCAATGAAAATTTACTTCTAGGTTTGAGGTCTCCTAAAAATTAAAAAAGAAATTTCTCCTGATTCCAAACGAAAATTAAGTGGATTTTAAGAGGCTTTTTATTCATTCCATCAGTGAATAAGCCCTCATGCTGGATCTGGGCCCGACAAAGTCAATGTGGTGTCTGTTTTTGATCATTTCTCCCGACAAATCTTGCACAGCACTAAACCACCTCTTAAGGGCCAAATATCCAATACACAATTATTAATAGTGTGAACGAAAGGGGACTTCTTCCTTCGCACTAGTACAGAATGCGGTCTCAACGACACTACGGTACGAAAAAAGATACCTACGCGTCGACGACGGAACAAATTTTGAGCAAACTTTGCTGCACAAGCTGCTGGATAACGATGCTCATAGTTAAATGCAATCATCAATATTAGGTTGGAAATAAGTACGTAGCGTTTTTATTTTGGATTTTATTTTATAATTATTTGGGCATTATTGGTCAAATTTTATGTGCTATTTGAAAGAGCTCTTTTTGCTGGACAAAAATTGGATCTCCAGTGGACAATATAGAGTTCGGAGTGTAGATAACGAGTATGAGCATGATCACGCTCAGTTTCCCCTCATCGTGGGAATCGTGGCGCGTGTCCAATGTTGGCGCGTTCTTACATACCTAAGAATTAAGGAGGTTTCTACTAGCCGTTTTTCAGGACTGTTAGAGGAATTTGAGCATGTTCACGCTTAAACTCGTAATACAAAGCACGAACTCTATATTGTCCACGAGAGATGCAAACACGTGAACGGTCAGGAGGTACTTATATGATGTGCCGGCGCGTATCCAGTACGCTAGCGAGCATCGATAATTGCACCGCGCGTCTCCTGACAGCATCATAATCACCACGGTGGCGCCACAGTAGCACAGCGTGGTTGCTCTTGTTGTGCTCCGTCTCGCTGACGCACCACCCACACACCACCCTCCCCGCTCGCTGCGCCCGCAGCTCTTACAATGCGCTTTTGGAATTGAAGAAGGAAAGTGACTGGTATTAGATGTTCTTTGAAACTCTAGATAAAGTATACTTGCGAGTTAATATAAATGAGAGGTTTGCATAAGTGATATGCCATTTAGAAGCACGAGCGAAAATATTTATTATCTTGTTTTGACTTGTTAAATGGAAACCACTCATCCATCTCTGGAAATGCAAGAGATGTTTCAAAAAAGTCCCATTAATCGGTGTAATGTCACATTTTTTTTTTAAACTTTTCGCTTTCTAGGAATTTCTTTTTGCTTATCTTGCTGGGTAAAATTGGCATCCAACGCCGAACGAGGCGCGAATAATGCCTCGGAGACATTGCAACTAAATGTAGATCTCAAATATACAAAGGTCTCCGTTCGCCACTAATACATCAATAATAATACAATAGAAAGAAATGAAGCGATGAAAAGGTGTCGAAAGAAGTTTAGAGAACCATGCAAAGTCTTATTGTATAAAACGTACAAGCAAGTATTAAAATATGTGACATGCGCTCTCCATAGAAATTCTATCTATGTATAAAATTTTTAAAAGGTAAAATGTAGAAAGGAGTTTAAAGAATGTATACAAAGTAATAAGGGCATGAAGTTGCTGTGCGTATAGTTGCTGCGCTTGAAAGTTGAACATGAATTCGTTGAATGACGTCGTGACAAACATATACTTATCCACTGCGAGGTTATATAGAACAGTAAGGGCTTGAAATGTGTGGAATTTATTTATTAGTGGAATCATCATCAATCATGAGGTGTGAAAATATATGCATGTTATTCTCTTCCCTGCAGCATATTTTTGAGATAATCTTTATTTGTGTGAAGTTGTTCAAATGAGGTCAATATAGTTCAAGCATATCATTCCTACCAATCAGCAAACATTTGGCTCTTTGATATTCCATGATATGCCTGTGGTATTTTTTTTTTTTTTTTTGATTGGATAGAAAGATCTACCTTTTCTCTTTAATTTCCGATAATACATGCTCAGTTTACTATATTCGTACAACAGAACTCTTACAGAACCTGCTGTGTGAATTCGTTTTTCACTCCTTTCTTCCAAATTCGCAGTATACACTGCTTCGTCGCGGCGGAATGTCGCGCGCAGCGTTGATTGGAGAGCAATAGGGGGCGGGCCCTAGGTTATATCAGGCGGTCGTGAAGAATGTGTAGCTGCCGAAGGCAGGTCGGCAGCGGACAGCCGGTTTTCATGGGTTCCTCTTGTCTTGCACCCGACCAAACAGAAAATGTTATGATACGCTACCCTTAATCAGAATAAGTTTAGATATGAGCTGTTAACTGAGTTATGGGACCTTGTTTGAAGTCGCACATATTTCGAGGCGCATCCGGAAGTCTGTTTTTGCACACTTTTCCTCATTGCGCAACTACGCTGGAACGGTTAAAGAGCCGCTGCTAAAGTCCAAAACTAGAGGGAGAAGGTTACTTTTCTCCCTGATTAGATTCCAGAAAAACTTAGGACGATGGAAACGCGAAACAGAAAACGGTTTTGGTCAAATATAGGCAGATTCTATTCGTACTACTTCGTAAAATGTTGGTCAATAAGTCCGTAGCGTTTTTATTTTGGATTTTATGTTATAATTATTTTTGTGCATTATTGGTCAAAGTTTATATACTATTTGAAAGAGCTCTTTTTGCTGGAAAAAACGTAATTGTTTTCCCGAGTAATTCAATTATCCACGATCTTTGATTCTCAAAAATAGAATAACCAAGAAGTAAAAATCAGCATCTTCGGCGTGCTTCTCAAGGTCTTGCATTCCATTATCTATTTCATGTTGACGTAGAGACACCCTTTCTTGTCTTCAGTGACGGTTCTATACAGAAGTCGTTGTCTTTGACCACGTGTTGCATCGAATGAAGATAACTAGAAATGGTTGCATAAGTGCAGCTCATTTTTTCGATTTTCTCTTTTCGATCTCTTTGTGGTAATTTTCATCTCGCGACGAGAAGAGGTGCAAATCCTGTTTTCCGTCAGCCAGGATGAAAGGTGAATATTTTACACTTGCTCTTTGTGCTTCTTCCAGGATTTCCTTCTACCTGTATTTCGAAAGATCCTCGTGCAACGCTTTTCTGCAGCTAGTGTTTGCTTCTAACCGCTCAATGTGCGATAGATTCTGATTAAACCTCGAAGTCCTTCTGCTCTCCAACAATTTCTTGGTGGTCGTCGAAATTCAAATTTATTCCAGATTTATTTTACGCGCTTCGTGGCACGTTAAACACAGACAAGATGATAAACATTTTCACTCGAGTTTCTAAGTGGCATATCACTTATGCAAACCTCTTTCATTTATATTAACTCGCAAGTATACTTTATCTAGAGTTCCAAAGAACATCTAATACCAGGCACTTTCCTTTTCGTTCAATTCTAAAAGCGCATCGTAAGAGCTGCGGGCGCAGCGAGCGGGGAGGGTGGTGTGTGGGTGGTGCGTCAGCGAGACGGAGCACAACAAGAGCAACCACGCTGTGCTACTGTGGCGCCACCGTGGTGATTATGATGCTGTCAGGAGACGCGCGGTGCAATTATCGATGCTCGCTAGCGTACTGGATACGTGCCGGCACATCATACGAGTACCTCCTGACCGTTCCCCTGTTTGCATCCCTCGTAGACAATATAGAGTTCGAGCTTTGTATTACGAGTATAAGCGTGAACATGCTCAATTTCCTCTAACAGTCCTGAAAAACGGCTAGTAGAAACCTCCTTAATTCTAAGGTATGTAAGAACGCGCCAACATTGGACACGCGCCACAATTTCCACAATGAGGGGAAATTGAGCGTGATCATGCCCATACTCGTTATCTACACCCCGAACTCTATATTGTCCACGAGAGATCCAAATATCAAAGGTTTTATGATGCGTTGCTTCTACAATATTTTATCGGAAGAGTTTTTCTACCGAAATCTTCTTTTCTTTATCACAGCCTTGCACATTCTCTCAAAACTTAGCTAGGGAACAGAATTAAACTTGCTAACACTCCCTTTTTATTTTTTTTTTATTCGTACTTATCTTATATATTACTTATTTAATGTACTAGATTTTATTTTCATTCTAATCCATCTATTAATTCTTTAACTTCTTTTTTCAAAGATTTTGCTTATTATATTTTATTTTAAATCAATACATGAGCGACTACATTAGAGGAGATGAAAGGAGGGTTTTTGGGAGGATCGTGTCCCAATAACACGTCTGGGAAGCTGAGATAATTTCTCGTACCTACTTTTCTTTCTGATATCTCTCTTAATCAGATATTCAAAATTAACAATTTTTGAAGAACAGGGCTTCTTTAAAGGTAGCATACCACGAATCTGACTTGGTGAGGGAATCCGCTGCAAAAGCCACAGATGGGGATGTATTAGGTTCTCAAGAAAGTTCTTGCGGTTTTTGTTACTTGTATTTTAAATGTTTAATATTTAATGTTATATTTAATGTACATTGTTTCAAATGTTTATCTGCACGATCGATCGGAGGTTCAAATCTGCCCTAGCGTTCACTGAGCCTTTCATCCCTCCGGGGTCGATAAATTGGTACCAGACTAGTCTGGAAGTATAAAAACATTGACTTGACACATTGGCTAGCCAACGCAAGTCACAGTATTGGCCAGTTACACGTTCGTAAACCTCAAACGATTCTGAATTGAAGTGAACGTGGTGGCGCATCCCAAGTGGATTTATTAACGCCAGACACTTTATTCTAATTTCATCCTTTATCGCGGAAACGTGATCAATCGTGGTCGCATTTCATCGGATCGGATCGCACCATCTGTAGCTGTTTGTTGTTATTTGTTTATCCTTTATTTCAAATAAAATTTTGTTATAATACTTCGACTTCATATATTATTTTGAAGTGCGTTATTCGCTCTATCTGGTCGTTACGTTCGTTTTGTTTCCAGATAATTTGGTCTCTTTTTTCAGGACCTCAAATATAGCATGGACAAGACACAAATTTGCACGATTTTCTTGTTTCAGTTTAAAGACATCATCCCAGGAATCTGAGGTGGTACGGATTTCAGGCGGATTATTCGTATACGGGGTCATAGATTATGGAGAGAATGGTGATTCCATCCATTTCTTCCTAATTGCCGTAAAAAACGGCTAGGAAGATACGGTTTCGAGCGTTCCAGCGTGCTATTTTCTACGAGTTCGATTGGAGCGCTCCAGCCTTGTGCACGCGTCGCATCTTCCGGACCGTTTTTTACGGCAATTATGAAGAAATAGATGGAATCACCCCTCTCTCCATAATATACTATACCGTATAAGAATACACCTGAAATCCGTACCACCTCAGATTTCAGGTGGAGTATTCGTATACGGGATGGGAGACTACGGAGAGGGAGGTGATTCCGTCTATTTCTTGCTAAGTGCCGTAAAAAACGGCCCGGAAGATGCGGCGCCGCACAAGACTGGCGCGCTCCAATCGAACCTCTTGTACAAAATGGTGCGCCAAAAGGAATGAAGTCGTATCTTCCTGGCCGTTTTATACGGCAATTGGGAAGAAATGGACGGAATCACCCCCCTCTCCGTAGTCTCCCATCCTGTATACGAATACTCCACCTGAAATCTGCACCACCTCATTTTCGTGGGGTGATGCCTTTAAGCTAGGCCGAAAAGCTGCCGAAAGAAGTCGCAATAAGAATGATTCGTTTGACTCAGGAACCACTAACGAGCTTACAGCATAATGGTGGTTCGAAAAATTCTGCAGCGGTGACTAGAGCCATCTAATGTTGACAACAACCAACTGAGAGCCTTAGTCGAAGCCAACCCACGTACTATTCGAAAGCTTGCTGAAGAATTAGATTAACGTATACGACAATTTCCAACCACCAAGGAGATTGGGAAGTCGAAAAAGCTCGATAGACGATAATAAAAAAATTGTCATTTTGAGGTGTCGTCTGCACTCCTGCGGAACAAAAACGAGCAGTTTTTCAACCGAATTGTGACGTGCGATGAAAAGTGGATCCTCTACGACAATCGGCGACGTTCGGCTCACTGGTTGGACCGCGACGAAGCTCCACAACACTTTCCAAAGCAAAGTTGCAAAAAAAAGGTTATGATGAACGTCTGGTGGTCTGCAACAGGTCTCCACCACTGCTTCTTGAATCCGGGCGAAACGATTACAGCGAGGAAGTACTGCCAACAAATCGACGAAATGCATCGAAAACTGCAGCGTATCTGCCCGGTATAGGTCAACAGAAAAGGACCATTCTTGGTCCACGACAACGCCACGCCGCAACCGACTCTGCAGAAGTTGAACGAATGGGGCTACGAGACTCTCCCCTATCCGACATTCTCGCCGGACCTCTCGCCTACCGACTACCACTTTTTTAAGCATCTCGACAACTTTTTTTTTTGGTGAGAATGCTTCAGGAAGTGAAAAGATGCCGAAACGGCCCTTAACGACTTTATTGCGTCTAGGACTCCAGGATTCTATTATGTTGGAATCCACTTTATAAATCCACTTGTTTCTCGCTGGCAAAAGTGTATTGATTCTGACGGTTTTCATTTCGATTAATAAAGTTTTGTTGGGGCTGAGGTATGCTTCTTCTAAATTGAAGATATAAAACCGCAAGGACCTTCTTGAGAACCTAATAGATTGCGGGATCAAGGGTGGTTGCGCTCAACTCTCCTTAATCGTCTTGAAAAATGGCGTGAAAACCGTTTTAGTTTCTGCGAAATACGTTAGAACGCTCCTCTATGTACTATGTTGTCCCCTCAGCAACCTTTTCACTGGTTTCACTTGAAAAGGCAGTCGAAAAGAACTCATTGGACCGCTGCGCAGCCGGATTTGATGCGTGTACAAGGGTGGCGCGTTGCAACTGAAATCGTCATGAAAATCGGAGTCATTCACGCTGTTTTTTTTTTTACAACGATTAGGGAGAGATGAGCGGTACCACCCCTGATCCCGCAATCTACAACCTCACCTCTAGCTTTTCCAGCGGTTTCCCTTACTAAGTCAAATTCGTAGTATGCTGCCTTTAACCACACTGACGTAATCTTTCATCCTACTTCATCATGATTATTCTCCCTCTCTAACTTTTCTCATCACTCTCCACCAGTTAAACTCCAGCCGTACGACGCTGATCAATATTACTATACACTATTCCTGTTAGTGAGACGATGAATTAAACACATACGATTGTGTGTCTATGTGAAAGACAATGACATCAAAGCATTCGCGTGGCAACAATGTTGAGGGATAATGAGAACGATTCGAAATATGCGGTAGAGAATTTAACATCGAACCATGAGCTGAAAACAGTTGTCTTAAAAGAATCTGCTTGCAGTCCAATTTGCATGATTTCATCAGCAGATTTTATTACAAGTGCTCAATAATGACATAAAAAAGTAGAAACGCCTGCCTTTGTCAGCAGAAACCCTTATCGTACTTTGATGTACATGAGAGTTTGACGTCAATACAACCGGTGCCTCTGCCAAGTCCAAAATACTGACGTTTGTTGAGAACGATCTAGGCAAACGGCTGCGAAGTTCGTTTAGCTCTGCACGTATTCCATCTGATGACACCTTTGATACGGCACTTGAATGCAATATCGAAACCTGCAATAATTTAATTTGATAGAAAGACCTATTTCACAAGTAAAGTATAAAGGCTCACCAAGGTGTTAACCTCAGCCAATGATCCCATAAAGTAAGTGCGACGAAAAAGTTCTCTTGTTCGATGAGATTCAGAGAGAATAGAGGTGAAGATGGAGTTGAAGGAGGGAAGTGGACGAGAAAGAAGTGAACCAACAAGTCCACAAATAGGACTCTGTAAGTTTCCATAAAAGTAGCAGTGCCAGAACAACTTTGTATATCTGTACACGAAAACATGTGTCTCTGAATTAGTTCAAGAAAACAGGATGGGAAGAACATGCCGCGACATACATCTTTGAAATGCGAGATGAAAACTTGGAAGTGCGGTTGTGGTGTTTCGTGACGACTCAGCGCAAGAGTCTAAAAGACCAGTGAATGAAAAATAATCGGGAAAAGAAAGGGCTGCATATTCACAACATACAATGCCTAATACTATCTACGAGTTGTCTAATAAGTTCTGGTACATTACTAAGTGGTATTGCAGTTAATTATGTGACACCTAGCAAGCACAAACTACAAATTCAAATCTTTCCGTATCAGATTTGTTTCAGTTCGGAAAACATTTGGGACAAAAGTGTACTTCCACACAGACAACGCAACGTTCCACAATCCCATCATTGCTAAGGCGAAAATAAATGAAATAACTTTGAACTGATCCGTGATTCACTACGTTTCTTGCTACCCACAACATTAGATATCCGGCTCAACGAGGATTATGAGCGTGGATTGAAGACAGCGAATTGACGACGTTGGAATCTGTTCACGAATAGATAGATGTAGGGTGTCAATCACAATGAGCGTGATCACACTGACCTCCTCAACAAATACAGAAGAAAGCATGTGAAACAGCATGTGATCGCCTTACAGCTACGGGAGAACGCTAAGAATTCGTCTGCGCGGAATGGGGAGTAAGCAAAAAAAAAGGACATCTACAGCTACAGATAGTAATAAAATTAGAACAAAGTATGTTCCACGAGTACCTAAATAATGATGCTCACAGTCAATTTCGTGCAATACTTCCAATATGCAATGGTACAAAATTTATTGTTTGTAATTTTCTAGCTTTTTTTGACATCAAGGTGAAAATAATTCTAAATAATATAAATGTTTTCCCCAGTTTCGAATTTTTCCCAATTATTAGGATGAGTCGAAAGTTAACAATGTGGTAGTGATGACTTCAAGAGATCATCACTCAGCAAAGAGCTAACGAAAACGGACGCACCGGGGATGAGAAGTGGACGCTTTAGTTACCGCTTAATAAAATATAAAAGGTTCCTTAAAGTGTAAATTAACAATTACACCGAACTAGTTGCTTTCCTCCCACCATGCCGCGCAATTTCAAACCATCGTCACTCCACCTCCACAACGTCATACTCTTTCTCAATCTATCTGGCCAAGAACCCGCGGATATCGATAGATGTCTGATGGAAGTTTACCACACGCCCCCGCTAGAAGTACAGTCTACAAGTGGCACTCGAAGTTCGCGCTGGGCGACTATTCCGTCGAAGATGAAGACCGCTCTGGACGCCCGATGTAGTTGGATTTGGACTTGCTGAAAGCCGATCCGTATCAAACCACTCGCGAAGTGACAGTCGCTCTTGGGGTGAGTCAAATCACAGTTGTTCGCGGACTGAAGTCAATCGACGAAGTACGAAAACTACTTCGATGGGTACCACTGACGCAATATGACATAGACCGTCCCGCTGATATGGCACTTTCTCTCCTCACCCTCAAGCGCACCCGCACATGGCTTGAGCATCCAATCACCGGGGATGAGTATTGGATTCCTATTCTAACATTTGCCGACGTGCCCAATTTTTTGACAAAGGTGCGGATGCAGAAGACGTCCCTAAACTCAGCATACAACCCAAAAAGGTTATGCTCTGCCGAAGCGTACACGGTGTCGAATACTGGGAGCTGCTCGCCGAGGAAGAAGAGTGACCGCAGACGTCTACATTGAGCAACTGAGGAATTTAAAGACGAATCTCGAAAATGCATGCCCGGAGAAGCAGGAACTCTAATTCCAGCACGACAACGCTCGACCGCACATTGCAACAACGACCAAGGTTGAACTGATGAAGTTCGGCTGGACTATTTTACCACACCCACCGTATTCTTCAGACCTAGCTCCCTCGGATTACCACCTTTTTTCCAATCTCTAACCTCATCTACACGGTCAAGACTTTTAGTTCCGCGACGACATCAAAAAGACACTCGAGAGTTCTTCAAGGACCAGTCCCCAGCGTTCCGTAGGTGCGATAGGGAGGAGCCGGACCCTCCTCAGGTGAAGGCGGTTTAGCTCATGGGGTGAAGCTAAAATGAAGGGGGTAATTTCGCCAACCGTTCAAAAGTGAAGGAGATCCCTTTCCCAACCGTTCAAAAATGAAGGAGCTCCGACTATCGCATCTATGGGAACAACTACAGCATCGAGAAGGGGAATGGAGAAGATCATCTACGACTTCTACTCTGATCTCATCGACAGCCATATCCACTTGCCTACTCACCATCTGAGGGATGACGAACATGTCACTCCAGAGGTTCCCCCGTCCGAAATACGACATGCTATCATGTCGGTAAGAAACCGTACGGCACCTGGTCCCGACAGAATAAGACCAGAACACCTGAACAACCTTCCGCCAGTTCTCATCAACACCCTGGCGAGACTGTTCACGCATTACCTGTCGCAATGCAAGGTCTCTAAACAACACAACAGACCAGCAAGACCGTGTTGTTGTATAAAAAGGGAGATCCACATGACATCGGCAACTATCGCCCAATCTGCTTGCTGTCCGTCATCTACAAGATCTTTACAATAATGATTTTTTATACGAACTTCTTCACAAAGTCGAAAGAGTGATGCTAGAGGTATCCCGCCTCACGTAAACGAGAGATGGAATTCGAAGTTCTGTCCTACGGCAGCGATCGAGGTTCAGAGACGCCACCGCATTTTCCAAGTACAGGAAAATAAGGTGGGCCGGACACGTGATGCGCTTCAACGACAACCGCTGGCGACTGGGTTCCACGCAGTATTGGAGGATCGCCGACCCGATGGTCAGACTTTTTCACAAAGTCCTTGAAAGAGAAATTCCACGCTCTTCGTGTCCCACGCCAAACGAGAAAAAATTGGACGGCTCTTGTACGCGATCGGGACAAATGGAAGGATTAATGGCGCTCGCTCGACCAGTTCGAGGAACAACGAGAGTAAAACAAGGTGATTAAGGTGATCAACACGACGAAAAAAATAGAAGAGTCAGGTGTATAGGTTGAATTACAAAGGAACGTCGAAAAAGAACGGAAAAAAAATCAACACTCTGTCGTTACAATATGGCAAAGAGATGACGCAGGTTCGACACCTCGCTGAATCAAATTTTTGCAAAAAAGTTAGAAACTTGAAACCAGAAGTGCGAAAGTTCGACTTTCTTTGAATCTTGGCATAGAGATTGCAGCTTGTTGATAGTCGAATTTAAGCAACAGCCAATATTGTTAACAAAATTTATTACGGCTAACGTTTCGGCGTTGTCGCCTTCGTCAGAGCCTGGAAAGTAAGAACATTTGCAATATATCCTCTCAAATGCCTCATCCAGAACAAGTCATCATCCCCTAGGATATTACACCCGGAAACAAAAACCAAAAAAAGCCCAAATCGTTGTGCCTACCTTAGTAGCTGCGTTGCCGTGATGTTAGCGGATATCCGCGTGGTGCTATCGCTCCGCTGATACTAATTAGGATGCGACCCGCATATGACTCCGTAGATCAAACCCGCAAAAGTCTTGATACAGAGCCAGCTCGTTGGTCACGGCTAAGCACTCTTCCTTTCTATTCATTTTTGGACCTTTTGCATTTATCCAAAAGGCTTCTAAAGTTCTGCGAGCTATAATTTCGGGTTCGTACGATAGAATTGTGACAGCTATGCAGAAAGGAACGTTTTCATGACATTGTCTGCGGTGAACTCCGAGGGGAGTTGCTGCATTCGATTGTTTCATCCCTCTTAGATGTTCTTTAATGCGAATACAAAGGGGGGCCCTGTTTCGCCAATGTATTGGTCCCCACATGTTTTGCACGAAATTAGATAGACTACACCAGAGACCATGCAGTCCCCTTCCTTCCCGAATGGGCATATTACACAGTCTGGAGTGAGACAGAAGCGGTCGTACATTCTGTTTCGAACTAGTTGTTTTTTGAGATTTGTTGGAGGTATTTCCACAACTCTCACTTGGTCCTCGAGACCGCATTTCACCAGACTAGCCCGCATAGCTTTACTCAGGTCGTCGGTTAGGAAGGGCAGGCAGAAATTGATCTTATTCGACTCAACCAGTGTGGTATATTCTTAAGGACAGCCGTAAGGGTGACATCAGATGTCCAGGAGCGGATCGATGCGATCAACCTAGCGCAACGCATCGCGAATTCTAACGGTTACATTGGTAATGTAGCACGTAGGCCAGATCTTGGTGCGCAGCAAGAATATGCCACACTGGTTGAGTCGAATAAGATCAATTTCTGCCTGCCCTTCCTAACCGACGACCTGAGTAAAGCTATACGGGCTAGTCTGGTGAAATGCGGTCTCGAGGACCAAGTGAGAGTTGTGGAAATACCTCCAACAAATCTCAAAAAACAACTAGTTCGAAACAGAATGTACGACCGCTTCTGTCTCACTCCAGACTGTGCAATATGCCCATTCGGGAAGGAAGGGGACTGCATGGTCTCTGGTGTAGTCTATCTAATTTCGTGCAAACCAATACATTGGCGAAACAGGGCGCCCCTTTGTATTCGCATTAAAGAACATCTAAGAGGGATGAAACAATCGAATGCAGCAACTCCCCTCGGAGTTCACCGCAGACAATGTCATGAAAACGTTCCTTTCTGCATAGCTGTCACAATTCTATCGTACGAACCCGAAATTATAGCTCGCAGAACTTTAGAAGCCTTTTGGATAAATGCAAAAGGTCCAAAAATGAATAGAAAGGAAGAGTGCTTAGCCGTGACCAACGAGCTGGCTCTGTATCAAGACTTTTGCGGGTTTGATCTACGGAGTCATATGCGGGTCGCATCCTAATTAGTATCAGCGGAGCGATAGCACCACGCGGATATCCGCTAACATCACGGCAACGCGGCTACTAAGGTAGGCACAACGATTTGGGCTTTTTTGGTTTTTGTTTCCGGGTGTAATATCCTAGGGGATGATGACTTGTTCTGGATGAGGCATTTGAGAGGATATATTGCAAATGTTCTTACTTTCCAGGCTCTGACGAAGGCGACAACGCCGAAACGTTAGCCGTAATAAATTTTGTTAACAATCTTGGCTGTTGCTTAAATTCGACTATCAACAAGTTGCAAACTTGAAACCACTTTTAAAAGATGAGGAATTTAATTATTCGTAGTTTTCAGAAGTGTTTCAAAGAAAATTTGGGGGAAGAAGAATCGCCTTTAAAAAACAGTCGTGTCGTTGTTCTTTTTCATCTAATAGTGGTTTTGGAATTTTGATCGGACAAGGATGGGAAAAATGCCATTTTTGCCATCTTTTTGCGCCAAACATTTGGAAAAGCGGGGAGGCCCTGGAAATCGCTTGATGCAGCATCTAATAGAGAAAATCTTCGGCTACAACGTACTGGAAGATGACTTGTTTCGCTCTAAGTTACTTCGAGTTATTGAATTTTATTCAAGATCATACTTTTCGGCGCTCAAGCAAAAATTGGGGTTTTGGCGAGTTTTTCCGTTTCACAAAAATGGGACGGCGTTTTAAAAAAACCGCTCATATATTTGGATGGAGGGGCTAAGAGAAGCCAAAATTCTCCTCTTCGGACCGTCTGGTTCTCTCAAAATTTAAATGGACAAATCCAAAAAACGTCGAAAAATTTCAAACTTCGTCCTAACAAAATTCCAAAAAGATTAGGAGGTACAAAATACAGCAACATGACTGTTTTTAGAGCAAACTTTCTTCTCTAAAGAACTACCTAAATTTTTTTCTTTAGGTTCTCTCATAACGATGTTATTCGCGATCTGCCAGACCTAACAATGTGCACAGAATCTGAACTTTTTTGGCTCTTTCAAACTGATGTAAACTAACGTAAAACTAAATTCCACATTTTTTGGAACCAGTTTTAAGTTTGTCTCTTTTGCAAAAATTTGCCTCAGTGAGGTGTCGAACCTGCGTGGTCTCATTATTAGACTGTCAACACATTGAGCATTGTCAAAAAGAAATGTTGATGCTTCCATGTTACTGTCCTACGCTCCAAACTATATAAAATTTTGTAATTTATGTAATCATTCATAATTTCTTGTAATCACCATGTATGTAGTAACGGGCTTATTCTGTCACGTTTGTGTGTGTGTGTGTGTGTGTGTGTGTGTGTGTGTGTGTGTGTGTGTGTGTGTGTGTGTGTGTGTGTGTGTGTGTGTGTGTGTGTGTGTGTGTGTGTGTGTGTGTGTGTGTGTGTGTGTGTGTGTGTGTGTGTGTGTGTGTGTGTGTGTGTGTGTGTGTGTGTTGTGTGTGTGTGTGTGTGTGTGTGTGTGTGTGTGTGTGTGTGTGTGTGTGTTGTGTGTGTGTGTGTGTGTGTGTGTGTGTGTGTGTGTGTGTGTGTGTGTGTGTGTGTGTGTGTGTGTGTGTGTGTGTGGGTGTGTGTGTGTGTGTGTGTGTGTGTGTGTGTGTGTGTGTGTGTGTGTGTGTGTGTGTGTGTGTGTGTGTGTGTGTGTGTGTGTGTGTGTGTGTGTGTGTGTGTGTGTGTGTGTGTGTGTGTGTGTGTGTGTGTGTGTGTGTGTGTGTGTGTGTGTGTGTGTGTGTGTGTGTGTGTGTGTGTGTGTGTGTGTGTGTGTGTGTGTGTGTGTGTGTGTGTGTGTGTGTGTGTGTGTGTGTGTGTGTGTGTGTGTCAGTCACGAAATTCAAAAAGGGGGGTGCGACGGGTCCACCGGCGCCAAATACCTATAGGAGGGAGTGCGACGGGTCCACCGGCGCCAGATACCTATAGAAGGGGGTACAACGGGTCCACCAGCGTCAGATACCTATAGAAGGGGGTACAACGGGTCCACCAGCGTCAGATACCTATAGAAGCGGGTGCGACGGGTCCACCGGCGCCAGATACCTATAGAAAGGGTGTAACGAGTCCACCGGCGCCAGATACCTATAGAAGCGGGTGCGACGGGTCCACCGGCGCCAGATACCTATAGAAGGGGTGTAACGGGTCCAACGGCGTCAGATTGGTTTACCGGCGCCACATACCTATAGAAGGGGGTGCGATGGGTCCAACGGCGTCAGATTTGTGCGCCAGCGCCAGATTTCTATAATATGGGGTGCGACGGATCCACCGGCGTCGCTGGACCCGGTCATTGGTGCGCAATACCTTTGTGTGCATGTCGTAAAAGGTAAATGGTTGCAGCAGTTTCATAGCCGTGAACACTGGGCGCTTTGCTCTTCACCCTTATGACTCCTCCGCGTGCCTATTTCCTTCTTTGTTCGCCTCAAGTTTGTAGCATGCCGTTCTCAGAAAGTGGAAACACGCGTGCAAACGGATGCTCAAATAGTAGCAAGATGTTTATGTGATCTGACGTGGAACGTTATCTTTATCAGTAGGATGATGTTTTTCACGTCATTTTATGTTAAAATATCATTCTGTGATAACTTCTGGGGGAAATCAGGAGGAACACCCATACTTCGAGTAGTCCTTTCAAATTATATCTATATTATTTTGGCATCGAAGGAGTGTTTGTAGCTGATGGTCGAATATTCTCCAAATGTAGAATTGACGCATTTAGAAGGAAAACTCCGTAATCTTTAATCCGTAATTTATAATATAAAGAAGAGAAGGAAAGCGTTGTTAAAAAACACAAATCTAATTTTACAGAAAACACCATTACCATTAACTTTCATTGATCAGTCAAGGGGAGCGAAGCTAAAACCACCGAAAGTCTGAAGTCCGGCTTTAGCCGGACTTTGAGACTGGTGTAGTAGAAGTTAAAAGAAAAACGAAATGGAAAACGAAATGTTTAAATGAACGTAGCTAAATGAAAATTTTGATCCTCCTAGAAATTTAATTTGCCGGAAGCATCAAATATCTAAGCACTACAAATTTCTGTGTTATTATTTTATATAAAAGAAATGGAACTAACCAAAGGTAACTTCTTGTATTTTGTACTAAGAGGCCATAGGAGGAAAATTTTATTTCTTTCATAGCTTGAACACTGTTTCGATACTCCTTCCATACAACCAATTAAATATATTACCTACTCTATCAAAATAGGCATTGATGTGTTGGTTGATGGCGCAGTGGGATGTATCGTTAGTTTATTGATACGATCAGGAATCAATCCCAGACTGAAGTGTGATTTCTGCACTGAGCATTTCAGAGTTTAAAGAGCAACATGTATACAAGTAATACGCTAACTACTATATAGTAATAAATAAATACGACTCCAGTAGCGTAAGAAAGTGGGCAAAATCCCCGTTGCAAAGAACAATTCGTGCTAATGACAAAAGAAGGAAACGCTTGGAGTCATAAAACACAACAATTTGAGAAAGTGTAATTCTTTTTGTTGTAGGATGGGAATTTCACCATGTTATTTGCTTAGAGTAGACCCGTATTGTATACGACGCTTGTATGACCCGTGCATGACAAAAACGACACCCTGTTGTTTTTGTGTGAACATGTTTCGTGCTCCGGTTCAATAAAGCTCCTTTTCTTGGTTATCGTGCTATCCTCAATTCACTACTACCAACCGCACACTCCCTTACGACCCCCTTTCTTTACTACTCCCGATTTGAAAATCCCATCACACACTTGACCCTGCCATGTCTTCCCAAGTGGTTTTTCTTTTCGTTTTGCAAAATTAAGATTCGGGTGGGAATCAACGGAAACCATCTATAGTCACAGTCAACGTGTAAAATTGTGTGTAAATAGAAGTAAACAAGTGACAATGGCTTTGGAACGTATCCTGCGTCGTTATCAGTTTTTTTTTCCTTTAAGAGAAATCGAGACTCCGCCGGTGATCAAACTCTTGAGCATCCATAATCAGTGTCAAAAGAGAAAACTTGTGTCGTCGAATTCACGCTAAGAACTTCCTCATGTTTACAACATATATGTACGCATATGTAGCGACCCATTCTAATTATTGTAGTGAGCTATCTGAGGGGTCTATATTACACTATACATTTTCATTTTACTTATAACGCTATATATTAATGTTTATTATAGTGCTACTCGTTAGTAATTACTATATTAGGGGTATCCATAAGTAATCAATTATTCCAGTGACAAAAAAAGAATTTACGTACATTTGCTTTTACCTTTAGTCGATTATATAATCTTCGTCGTTATCCAAGACCTTTTGCTATCTTGCTGGTAGAATCTCAATCCCTGGTTCATAAAATTTTGTTTCCTTTGAAGCAAATTACAAATCTAGGTAAGCTCACATTTCATCGATATTTTTGACTTTATACTAAAGGAAACATTCCACACTAATATTAATTGATCACTTATGGGTACCTCTAATGTTATATTATATTACTTCAATCTATTTCTTAAGCTCCAATTTGTTTCTTTAATTCTAGTCACTACATTTCATTTTTTTATTGCTACAAGAGCGTCTATATTAGAAAGAATGAAATGTAGAGATCGCCCATGAGGGTCTGTTATGGGAGCGGGTCACTTTTAGGAGGGTTTTTTCCTCAACTACAAGCTCGACCCTGCTCATACTACTGAAATACACTCCCCTGCCTATCTATTCCTCGAGAGATTCCAACATCATCAGTTTTTGCTCTTATATTTCAACTCATCGAACCTTAGTGCAAACACGCACCCACCAAGGTGCGTGTTATGTTACCCACCGTACACGTTACAATAATGACATTCATAAGATGGGAGAGCGCATTTGAAAAAAAGTAACAAACCTGGATGATCTGTCCAATCTGCATAAGGTTGAAACGAGCGATGTGGCTTATAGGCGTATCACTAATTATCCCAATAGTTTCGGGATTGATAATAGCAGGACAAAGCAAATTAGTGACAATAAGATCGGTACATATGAGGGCTGCCTAAAAATTTAAAAGTTAGTACGAGGATAACCAAAACCTATGAGATAGGAAAATTTGTCATCATTATCCGAGAAGTCAAATTCATACGAAAGAAATGAATGTCGCCACCTCATTCGCACTTAACCGCTTAATATCAGTTAATGCCGAATTTAGTTGTTGCACCAACCATATTAAGCCTAATGGGAAGCAAGAGATGGCATCGCAGATACCTGCAAATATTTAGGATTTCACGTAAGAACTTTTATAGGGCAAGATGTACGTAATTTTCAACGGCACTGGTAGAATTCGCATTAAATCCTGCTGGGCGTCTTACCCTTAATGAAACTGTGGGTAAGCACAACCAATCTCTCAACAATTAGTTTACGATGAACGGCCATCTTCTTGTGGTACTGCGCACTCGTAGGATCATCACCAAAACGTCGAACTCGATCAGCACTGGGAAATCTCAAAGGCGACTAGAATATGATCTTAACTATATGTATATATATTTATATTTATATACATGTATTATGTACTATGTATGTATATGTGTATATATGTACAGACATACGTACATATGTGCACATACACACAAGCATACACATACATAGATATGTACATAAGCTCGTATATACATATATATGTACGTATATATATATACGTATATATATATACGTATATATACATACGTATATATATATACATATATATATACATATATATATGTATGTGTGTATATATGTATATACATATATATATATGTATATGTATGTATATATATATATATATACATATATATATATATATATATATAGCAATAAATTCAAGTTCATAGTAGTAAAATTTAATAACGGTTAACTACATATCACAGACCTTATTGGGATCAATATCAAGGAAAACTTCGTCCTGACACAGAACTAGCATTACCGAATCGTGGAGTGCGGCCGTTAGAAAAATCTCAAAAAGAAAAGATATCCCCAGAAAAGCTAACAGCACACAAAATCATTTCAGCTTCAATTACCTTCACTGCATAGAGAGATTCGCTGTACAGCTTATACAAACGAGGAAAGGCTGCAGTTCCCTTGCGAATGATGAGGCGTGGATTAGAATGCGATAGAAGTTGTACTCGTATCAGACATGATAGTGTCTTAAAGAAATTACGGTATAAAAGACCCGTCTAAAACCTACGACTGCAAACAACCTCTAGAACTGCTTTTTCATCGGTAGGGAAAACGCAATTGCCATAGAGAAGTCCGAAGACTGCATGAATGCTTTCATCGGATGAAATTTCCTAACACAAAAATATGAAATTTCTGAGCAAAAATAGTATTACCTTATACCGTCACCTGATTGGGCCCAACTGCGTGTAGGAGTTCAGCTGTGCATAGAGGTGAAGAAAACAGAAGCGATAAACACTTTGCGAATAGAGAGTGATGGTGACCCAACCTCCTAAGAAAACTCTTGAATGGAAGCACAAGCAAGCACTTTCGTTCTCGTGACAATGGTGTTTGAATAAATCGTTATTTCAACATTTTACAATAAAATCATCATATGGAGTGTAGAAAATTCTCCGTCTTACGCATATTCATTTCCATTGTGCAACACTTACAGACCATTCATTTTAGATTCAATGTTTCATGTAAGCCAGCTACATTGCGCGTCGCCAGCTTGCAGATAAGGGACTAACCACCAACCAAGAACGACCCTGTGGCTGCCCTGAGACGTAGATGGATTCAAAAGATAGAATTCCCTTTACTCCCGTCCCAAGACTGGCCCACAGGTATTCACAGGTATTCCTGTAACCTACGCGTCGCTCGGCCAAAAGTCTCCAATCAGCTGACTAGAAAGTTCGGAGCACTAGCAACTTGCTTGTTGGTTTTTGAATTGAATGCAGGATACAGTAATGGAAGAGTTTCCTGAGAAGCGCCCGGCACCGCTGCGCCAGGAAGGTTGGGGCTGCAAGACCCATCAAGGCCACCAATAGAGGTAGAATAAATGGAAAAGGAATAAGATGACGACGTGTACGTACGACGCACATACGCTTGCATCGGAAGCGGCTACTGAAGATGTAATGATGCGAGCTGCAAAGATTAAGTACGACTTCAACGGACTGACGAAGATGAGATGAAGCCACCCACTAAACGCCGTACACGAAACGAGAACTGTTCTTAGGAACGTACAACAGTAGAAGAGTTGGTATACTTGAGAATACAGGTGTGAATTAGCATCCTTTCGAACAACTTTCCACCCGAATCGAACGTTTACAGATGAGATGTAGTTCAACCCCAGCTTTGACTATATTAGTCATTCGGCATCGACAACATCGGCGAGGAATACTACCGGGTTGTACATTCTCCTCTAGACTGTGCGTGGAAGGCTGAGAAATTTAATAGCATCAAGAGACGCCTGTCTTCGAGGCAATCAAATCTGAGGTTGCTCAGGACGTCTTCGATTCTGCACCAAAGCGACACATGCACAACTCGCGTTGGAGACCAAAAGGAGAAGGGGCGACGTACGACAGATGAATGACGGTACACTCGTTATTCGCGGAGTAAACGTTCCGTAGCGAAAGCAGTGTTAGCTTTGTTGTGAACCCATCTATCGTCCACCTCGTCGATTCGCACAAGACCTTGCCACCTCATTTAGCCATTCTTCGCCCTATGCCCCAAAAATCTATATACACCATCAACTGCTGCTCACCAACATCAACAGCTGATGAATTCCAATCGGACACGCTCAATGAAGAGATAGAGGAAGCAATCCGCAACGAAAAATCCTACAAATTAGTTGTCGGAGACTTCAACAAAAAAGTTAGAAGAGGAATATAAAATGGGGAAGAATTCGACTAGGAGACAGCAATGAAAACGGCTGTTTTCATTCGCCTGCTCCAAATATCTGGATCGTCGGGTTGTTGTTCGTCACTTCTTTCATTATAATTCCCTTTTCATGAAGAAATTATGGTCGGTGAACGTGAGAATCGCCCAATGGCACGAATCGTGCAAAGATGGACACATACTCACCAACCGGAGGTGGTGTCTACTTGACGTCACGGCAATACCACAATTTTATAGTGGTTCTGATCATCTCTAGAACATCAGCAATCGGCAACGAAGGAGGAAAGAAGTGGTATACGACGACTGTACTCGAGGACTCCTTGTCCCAAGGTGACTGGCACATCGAGGATGACCCAAACCTGGACTACGCAGACGACTGCGAGCCTGTCCGTAACGTGTCTCGAAGTCGTGTACGACAAACTTGGAACGAATTTCGAAAATCACCTAGGAATTGTTGGAAAGGCGGACTTCAAGCTTTGATCCGAATGCATCGCACATTGAGTGATTAGTAGCAAACACAAAACGCAAAAAATAGCTGTAGAAAAGCTTTGCAGAAGGTTCTTTCGAAAAAAAGGCAGAAGAAAACATGAAGAAGGCCAACGCGAATATAACACTCCGTTAACAACCTTGTTGAGCGAAGATGGGATAGGCATCTCTTCTCGTCCTGAGACGGAAATCATCAGAAAAAGATTCTTAAAAAAAAAACCTTTTCCGTCCGTCAAATCCGGGGGCAAACCGAGCATCCCCACCGGTGAAGCTCCACAATGGATTCTCTTCGGAAGTGCGAAATGTGATGAAGAGCATGAAACCTGGCATAACCCCCGAACTTAATTCTTTATTATCAGATCTTCTTCAAACTGAAGACTACCCACTTCATGTAATTTTAGATATGGCATATGACACTATGACATATCGCATATGACATCCTATCTTCAAACCGAAAAAAGGGATTTCAAACCTCCCCACCTCCCCACATATGACATCCTATCTTCAAACCGGTGGAAGACTTCGCGAGCCGTCTTTATCCATAAGAAAGGTGACTGAGAGGACCTTCGAAACTATCGAACTACCATCCGATATGCTTGCAGAGCTTGTTATACAAAATGTTCACCAAGATCATGCTCATGGCATATCTAGGACGCTGGACGAAGCCTAACATCAAGAACAACTTAGATTCCGTCAGAAGTTCGGCTGCATGGACCATGTGCAGAACGTGTCGAGGTTCACAGAGGTTTGCCGCCTTCCCCTTGTCCTAACCTTCATAGACTACGAGAAAGCCTTCGACAGCGTAAAAACGAATCCGGTACTCTCAGCGCGAACCGACCAAGGTGTGAGCGCGCCAAATGTGAGAAAATTAGCTAATTATTACGGCCAATACACCACTATGATACAGCTCTCCTCTCATGATACTATGATACAGCTCTCCACCACTCCCTCACCATACCCATTAGAAGAGGGTATGACAAGGCGATAGTAAGTCCCCGGAACTGTTCATGAGTGCATTGCAATGGATAATGAAATCACCTGCTTGGGAAGGAAGGGCTATACGTGTTGATGAAATATTCCTCTCGAACATTCTTTTTACAAACGACATCGTTCTCTTTCCGAAATGTATCAATGAAGCAGAGGCAATAAGCTCAAAGAATTAAACAAAACGGAGAAGGGAATAGGACACAGTTAGTAGACGTTTACGACGAGGACGGAGGAATACAACTTGAAAGCTCTCAAAGCGTGGAAACTTCGTCTTACATATGTCACTATGAATTTGGAGAACGACTTGAAGGAAGCTGAATAAAAGGAAAAGAGCAGCGTAGGCAAGCATTCGCAAGGAAGCCACGGACCAAGTGAGAGACCAAGATCTCAGTGCCCACCTGCTCAAGATCGACAGAATTTGCAGAGCTCTGTTACGTGGGTAAACACCGTTGCCACGTCTAAGAAACTATTTGCCACTAAGAGAGCCCTTGAGGGTTCTCTTGAGTTTAACCGGCGCACAAAACACCTTGCCGGTGTTCACAACACCAACTTGAGAGAAACGCCCGTCTTTCGACCCAGCGGAATACATATCGAAAGCAAAGCATAGATGGACGGCCACATTATGAGATAAATCGACGATAGATGAACTAAAAGGCAACTATTAAGGTATTCGGAAAGTATCTGCCGAAAATTTCGCAGTAGCGCAGGTTTTTTTGAGATGATTTTGAGATATGTGTATATATGTACTTGTATATGTATATACATACATAATATATATGTATATATATGTACATATATATATATATATACATATATATATATATATATATATATATATATATATAATACATACATTACATATGACTCCCTCTTCCTTGCCTATTTAATCCTATAATGGCCAAACATTCCACCCATATTCGACACGTACTCCTTTACGAGTTCGAATCTGGCCACCCCGCTGCTGAAGCCCATCGAAACTTAAGTCAAGTATTCGGCACTGGAGCCCCTTCTGAGCGGTCTGTGCGTGCCTGGTTCCAGCGCTTCAAAGCAGGAAACAAGAAACTCGAAGATGAGCCTCGCTCTGGTCGACTGACTGCAATATCGTTCGACGAACCGAAGAATCTGGCGGAGCAGCATCCATATGAAGGTGTGCGGTATTTTGCTGCCAGTCTTGGCTATTCGCTATCCACCGTGAGCAATGATGTGCGATCCCTCGGATTGGTGAAAAAGCTCGGTCAGTGGCTCCTGCATTGAGCGACGGCAACCGCCAAAGACGCCTGGACGTCTGCACTCAGCTGTTCTCCAGAACTCGCAGATTCGACTGGGTGGACACTGATTGTCACTGGAGATGAAAAATGGGTCCTCTACGTCAACCACACCCACAAACGTGCGTGGTACGCTGGCGATGAAATGCCGGATCCTTTCGTGAAGGGTGAAATCCATGAGAAGAAGGTCATGCTGAGCGTCTGGTGGGGAGTTCATGGAATCTACCGTTTCGAACTGTTGCCGGACAACACGACAGTTACTGCCGAGGTCTACTGCGCTCAACTACAAAGACTGGCCGACAAGATCCGCAAGGAGCACTCGAAGCTCGACAACGTTCGCCTGCTGCACGATAACGCGCGCCCTCACATCGCGAAGACTTCCCAAAAAATTCTGGAGCTCGGATGGGAAGTCCTACCGCACCCACCGTACAGCCCGGACCTGGCCCCGAGCGACTACCACCTCTTCCGATCGCTTTAGCATCACCTGGAAGAGAAGCGCTACGATGACCGTGACCACCTCGAAAATGACCTTCGGGCTTTCTTCGCCTCCAAGTCGCCGGAGTTCTACGCCAAAGGAATCCGTGATCTTGTGGGACGTTGGCAGAAGGTTGTCGATGTTGATGGAGATTATTTCGTCAAATAATAAAATGTTGTTAAAAAGTTGTGTTGCATTGAAATTTTGCCGTATTTCGGCAGATACTTTCCGAACACCCTAATAATATGCACAAGACAATGGATCAAGTAGAAACCTTTTTTTCAATTACTGTGATCCTCTTGAAGGCGATTATTTCCGGTGCTTTCCTCCAACATAATTAGGAACAAAAAAGGACGATACCTATACGCCTCTTCGACTTCAGCCGAATTAAGTTGCGCCGATAGTGCACAACAGTTGTCCTGCGATACACAATTGTGCGAACTAACGAGACGTTGAAGTAGGAGCTGCAACAAAATACTATTATACAAAACATTGATTTGTACGTTCCTCCGTCTTATGCACAGTTTATTGTTGGTATCAAAACAACATGTTCCATAATTCGCTGTTCATTCGCTATAAACCAACATATTACGCAACTAATTGCATGTAATCTTCATGAAAAAAAAACATCGAACTGTTGTTTAAAAGATTAGAGACGGTCACCGACAGTGATGGTGATTACATTAGAGATTGCTAACCTATTTTTATGACTTCTTTATGGTGACTTTCCGCATGTGCTCACGCCTGATGTACCGTAACCCATGGAAGTGATGTTAAGAAAAAACTAAATTCGAGCCTTATTCCTTTCATATGTGTTCAGATTGAGTTGCTGTGCAACGGAGGCAGCAGACAACATCAACAATACATTTGGCTCTGGAGCATCTAACCGATGTACGGTGAACGATGGTTTAAAAAGGTCCGTTCTGGAGATGAGGACCGTAGTGGACGGTCACCAAAAAATGACAACGACCAAGTGAGAGCCATTATCGAAGCAGACCCTTTTACAAATAATTAACGCTGATCATTCTGTGGTCATTCCACATCTGAAGCAAAATGGTGACGTGAAAAAGCACGATAAGTGCACACAAAATGAACTGACTGAAAGTCAAAAATCAAAAAGAAGAAAGGGAAGGATGGAAGCAAGTAAGAGAAGGAACAGAATGATTTGACGATAGTGAACTGTAAGCAGTAGAAGCTTGCGCCGAGGCTGCTGTGTTATAATGTGGCATGCCGCGACGTGGCCGCCGAAACAAAATCTGTACACCCTTTATGTTTTAATGGCTTGTCTTGAAACCGGCTACAAGTCGTTACCTCTGGATATTTCAGTGTTCTCAGATTTCAAAGGAAAGGGCTGCAAGCTTGTCAGAATTGGTAAAGGACTATCTTACAAGAATTAGATTACTACGCATGAAATCAGCAGTTAGAAATCGAACGAATCTGGGGCGGCACGAGTATACTGATACAGGGAGTTATGAACGGAATCACCCTCTTCCCAACAGTCTACGACCTCGTACAGGCATTACCCGGCTGAAAGCCCTAGATTCGTGCGGTGATGCCTTTAACTGCGCTTAAAGGCATCACCTCACGAATCTGGAGTGGTATGGATTTCCGGTGGAGTATTCGTATACGGGATCGTAGACTATTGATAGAAAGGTGATTCCGTTCATTTCTTCCTAATTGTGGTAGAAAACGGCCCGGAAGATACGGCTTCGAGCGTTACGGCGCACCATCTCCTACAAGGAGTTCGATTGGAGCGCGGCAGAACGCTCGAAGCCGTATCTTCCGGGCCGTCTTTTACGGCAATTAGGAAGAAATGGACGGGATCACACACCTCTCCATAATCTACGATCCCGTATAAGAATACTCCACCTGAAATTCGTACCACCTCAGATTCGTGGGGTGATGCCTTTAAGCTAGGCCGAAAAGCTGCCGAAAGAAGTCGCAACAAGAATGATTCGTTTGGCTCAGGAACGACTAACGATCTTACAGCATAATGGTGGTTCGAAATTTGATTTAATTTGATCCACTGCATCAGCAACAAGTGCACGCATAGGTGCGATAGGGAGTGCCGAACCCTCCTCAGGTGAAGGAGGTTTAGCTCATGGGGTGCAGTTCAAGTGAATGGGGTCTTTTCGCCAATCGTTCAAAAGCGAAGGAGATCCCTTCCTCAACCGTTCAAAAATGAAGGGGCTCCGACTATCGCATCTATGAGTGCACAGATGTCGACTCATGTCTTCGTAAATGCCGGCGAAATCGAAACCCTACCTGATGTTGTTTGCTATTCCAGGACTGCAAACCCAGTTGTAAAAACTTCCTGTAGATCTCATCATGAAGTTGTTGCAAACAACTAACCTGCAATAAATCCCGGAATCAGCTTCACCTCAGTATAACAGAATTTTTGTGTGTAAGACAAACATAAACATATCGGCATTAATCAACTACAAATGAAACCATACCTCGCTACTAATGAGTAATTTCTCCACCCTTAGACGCTCGCACAAAGACCATATGTCATCGGAAGGTACAATATCCACCTCATTCATTACAAGTTAGTTGTACTGTTAGTGCACTTCCACAAACGTAATTCTGGTATAAAAAATTATCAAACAAAGTCTTATTCTGCAGAGCACCAACGCAATGGCACACTCTCTGGTGTATCAATCCGCTTGGGATACGTTTGTACTACAAATCAAAAAAGTTTTATGGACGCGCATTGGCCTATACAATGACCCGATGAATCACGCCACTGTCCCCTTCATTTTTTATCAGCCCCCGACTAGGGCAATTTCGAACCATTGATCGATCACTCAGTCACAACCGATCGTCTTGCAGGCTGCACTACATCCGCCCCTAACATAAAAGGATACTACTGCAAACAGTAAACAAAATAATCGAGGACAACTACTCAAAATGGGTCCGAGATACACAGTGAGTGAAAACGCGACGCATACAATACAAAAAGATTAAGATTAACACCAGAAAAGGTTCGTAAACACAAAACAACACCCAGAGCAAGAACAAGCGTTTAGAATCCACACCCCGCGAAAGGACGGATTATAAAAGGCGACTTGGGCGGAAGTGGACGGCGTGGAATATAATGTTATGTGTGGAACTACACAAACCGCGCAGGCACTTACGACATGATAAAATAGTATTCTCTGATTTTGATTTCTATCTCTTTCATATCTGGTGCCATCTAAATCTACTTAAACGGCTGCGCGGGCGGTCGCGTCGCGGCGCTGGCCCGCTGCCACTTCTGCCGAATCGGGGGCCCTTCACAAGCGTGAGGGCCTTTAGTGTTAAAAGGACCTCTTCGGTGCCATCTAAATCTACTTAAACGGCTGCGCGGGCGGTCGCGTCGCGGCGCTGGCCCGCTGCCACTTCTGCCGAATCGGGGGCCCTTCACAAGCGTGAGGGCCTTTAGTGTTAAAAGGCACTCGTAGCTATTCGACCTGAGGTAAATAGGTGAAAGTGATAACTTCACCTTCGATGCACCTGTTTCATTGCCTATTCTAGGTTTAAATGTCTGCCAACTAAGGTAAGTTATTTTTAGATATATATGTTCTATGTTGTGACTTCTCTCTCATATAAGTAGTCTTCATTTCTTGACATGTGCTAGCGTGAAGTTGTTTTTGGCAAGAACGTTAATGATTCATGGCTTCTACAACTCACGGCTTGCACAACCCTATCTGTTAACACATTCTTTATGTAGTTGAAAATTGGGTTTCTTTTACGAGTTGTAGCCATATGTCCCACACATTTCCAATTATGCTTATCTCTCCCCTTTAGGGACTGCATTCCACCTTACTCTCCTTTTTCGTTGTGGAAATCATTCCATTTCTCCTCTGAATTGCCCAGTGTTGCTTTTCAGATAGTCGCTTTCAATTATTGACTAGTCAAAGGTACGGTTTTCGGAGAGAATACTGCTTTGCTGGGATAGTGATTTGGAACCGTTCGAAGTAATGATTTCGCGAAACTCATAGTGATTTTTGTGTATTACAACGCTTCGTCAACCTCCATCTACGTCCATATTTCTTTTCACTCCATCTGCTTTGCCTTATACTTTATTTTGGGTATTATAGGAGTGTCAACTTGTTAAATGCATGGTTATCGCTACTGAAAGTCTCTTTATTTCGGAGTCGTGCAATTCAAAGTCCTATCTTCGGCAATTCAATAATTAAAAGCGATTATTTGAAAATTAGTTCAGCGCAGTTTAAAGGAGAAATAGAATGATTTCAGCAACGAAGAAGGAGAGTAAGGAGGAATACAATCTCTAAAGAGGAGAGATATCATCAGTGGAAACGTGTGGCAATCATCTGGCAACAATTCCTAAAAGAAACTCAATTTTCAACTACATAAAGAACGCGTTAACAGAGAGGATTGTGCCAGCAGTGAGTTGTAAAAGCCACGAATCATTAACGTTCCTCCCAAAAACAACTCCATGCTACCACATGTCAAGAAATAAAGACTACTTAAATGAGAGAGAAGTCACAACATAGAACATATATATGTAGAAATAACTTACCTTAGTTAGCAGACATTTAAACCTAGAATAGGCAATGAAACAGGTGCATCGAAGGTGGAAGTCATAATTTTCACCTATTTACATTAGGTCGAATAGTTACGAGTGCCTCTTAACACTAAAGGCCCTCACGCTTGTGAAGGGCCCCCGATTTGGCAGAAGTGGCAGTGGGCCAGCGCGCCGCGACCGCCCGCGCAGCCGTTTAAGTAGATTTAGATGAGACCGAAAACATATTTGTTATCGTACCTACGTGATTTGCGTTTTCGCACACATGAAACATTATACCTCACGCTTGATCTTCGCAAGGCACAGTGTGCGAATCTCGGGACATTTATTTCCCATGCGCTTGTGGAGCGTTGCGATACAGCTGCTGTGGAAAAAGTGCAACCTTAGTTTGCTGCTTTGTTTTAACGTGGTTAGTCAGTAGTTAATATTTTGTGCATAACTCACATTCCAGGAGATTACCTTCGTTGAGAAGTTGCGTACAGTGTTTTTTTTTTATTTCAGCGTCGACATTTTCGTCGACACAACACAATCCTATATGAGCGCCGCTTACTTGGACGAACGACATATTGCCGGTGGGTGTTTGTTGATTATGAGGATGCGAAGCATCTGGTAGAACTACGCGTAGCCGAGTTCCGATTAGGAAACGAGAGACCAGGATTGTTTGAATTCATGTTTTGGAGAGAGCTATTTTGTGCCTCTTGTTTTGTACATACCGATAAGTTGTAAATTTGACATATTTTTACGAGATTATTCTCCGGGGGATTTTCTTTGCGAGTCAGCCACCGTTCATCTATGCCCCCTTCCATCTTGTCTCTCTTACGACAAAATAGACGAAGCAGACTCTTCACGCAAACAACACTACATACTCCATGATATAACCGATTTAAGAGCACAAAAGTAAAGTGCTATATACATTTCCGTCTGTTTTCATTGACAGAGAGACGTGATGAACTGGGTACAGAAAATCATGAGTCATGAGTATCAGCAAGAACTCTATGTTGATGGGCTACTATCATCGACGTTTGAGTTCGCTTGAGCTAACGCAAATGCTTGGTGATAAAAATACCGCTATTGTGACATGATAGCAGTATTTTTTAAAGCTTATGTTTGAATTTTAGCTCTCGAAAAACTTGTTGCTGAAGCGGACGAAGTCGAAGACGTTGGTCCTCTTCGAGTCGTTCCAATATATGTGGTAAGTTCACGATCATCCTCATATTAGCTGCAGTTCCAAGTGCAAAGGTAGTTGAGTAGGGGAGAGGAACACTCAACACTGCTCAAATTGAACCGTACTTTTTGGCGCAAAACGTCCAAGGAGCACGAAAACCGTCATTAACTGACAAATGACTACCCTATCTGTCATTTAAAAACTTAAGTCGGAGCCTTAAAACCTAAGCATTACTCTTCAAGAATCCATAACATGCAGGCTAAAGCTACTAAGAGTTGAAACATTAGTAGCTCTAGCGCTTTCTTCCTTGTTTATCTTAGTAGCTTTCGCGTACATGCCACAAATGTTTTGAGACTAATGCTTAAGTTTTAGGACGCCGACAGACTTAACTATTCACTTCCAGTGATCCTCTTTGAAGAGTTTGGTAAAGTTAAAACACTAGTTGTTCCAGCTATATCCTTCTTTTTTCTCTTGGCAGCTTTAGCGTACTTGTCAGATCCTCTAGGACCAGTGGTAAGGTTTTAGAGCCACGACTGACTCAGCTCCAATTCCGGCAATTACCTGTCGATTGATGAACCATCATCTTCTCGAATGTTTTTCAAACGTGAAAGACTTTTGTCACTTCAAGGCATCACCCCACGAATCTGACGTGGTATGGATTTCAGAGAGCCAATGATTATACGAGGGTGTAGATTGCAATAACGGGTGGGATCTGGCTCATCTCTCCCTGCATCACTGTCAACAAACGTCTTCGGAACGCGGTTCCTTACGACGTCTTCTATTGCAGCGCGCCACCGTTGCGTCCAGCGTTCATTCCATTTCACGAATTCATTTCAGCAGTGGTACATCACTTATTCGATAAGGAACAACACCATAACGTGCATTTTCTTCTGAGTTGTATTGAATGAGCAAGACGAATGAACAACTCAGTGTATGAACGAGTAGCTAGGACGAGCGACTATAAGGAAAAAATGAGCACTTACATACATCACATGTTATATGTAAATTATAATTAGAATTATGTGTGTTGTCCACATTCGACTGTATTCGAATCTTGGGATGTTGAATTCGTAGCTTTTACATTGATTTCCTTGAGCTGTGGTCAGGTTTGGTAATGATCTTTATTAACAGCTAACGTTTCGCCGTTGTCGCCTTCATCAGAGCCTGGAAAATTCAAAGCCATCAGTAATTTATCCTCGCAAGCACCTCATCACCTACAAAAACGATAATCGTACTCAATGAACAATACATCGGCTAGTGCTTACTTCATATTTTGAATATGGTGATGTATCATACCACCGTCTACCATAATTATAAATCACAACGGTTTTTTATAGGTACCTGGCAACTCGCCTCGGAGATCAAAACCCGCACAGATCTTGATGTAAAGCTAGTTCGTTTGTGATTGCAATGCACTCTTCCTTTCTGTTCACTTTGGACTTTTGGCGGTTATCCGAAATGCTTCCAGTGTTCTGCGCGCTATGATCTCGTGCTCGAAAGATAGTATCGTAATATAAAAGTATAAAAAGTTTAGCCATCTAGGTGCTCTCGGACACGAATATACAAAGGGCGTCCCGTTTCCCCTATATAATCGTCACTACATGACTTGCACGTCATACGCTTACATACACCACTTCTGATGCCATGGAATCCCTATCTCTGCACGTGGGCAACCATGCAGCTGGAAGTTGCGCAAAGTCGGTCATATGTACGATTGCGTACCAGCTGCGACTTGAGGTTCGCTAGTGGTACTTCCACAATCCTCATGTTGTTCTGTAGATCCGCCTGGCACAGACAACGTCCAGCCGCTCCGCTCTTATCGGTAGATATGAAAAGAAACAGAATGGAATTTTTTCTGGGCCATCCACTAGTTAAGGTCTTTGAGAGGGATGTCGTGCCTGTCGAGAAACATAGTCACTAGCCGGGTACCCATTGGATATTACCACTTTTTCAGCCAGATTTACGGACCACGTTTTCTCTTGGCTACTCGGTGCCACTCTTGCCGCCGTTCTGTGCATGTTGCCTGGAACAGATTTTTAATTTTACTGAGATGCGTCGAACGAAAGTGCATTAAAGGCATCAACCCACGAATCAGAGGTGGTGCAGATTTCAGGTGGAGTATTCGTATACAGGATGGGAGACTACGGAGAGGGGGGTGATTCCGTCCATTTCTTCCTAATTGCCGTAAAAAACGGCCTGGAAGATACGGCTTCATTCGTTTTAGCGCACCATTTTGTACAAGGGGTTCGATTGGAGCGCGCCAGTAGATGTGCACATTCAAGAAAGCTGATCACTTTCTCCTTCTTGAAGTTAATGTGCGGACACTGTTAGTTGAGAAGATCGAAAGACGTGTCCAATTCTGCTTGCGTTGGGCAGACGACGCAGCAATCATGTATGTAACGACAATACAGCACTGGTTTGCGGTCTAATATAAGCTTTTCGATTTTGGACGTAAAAACAGCGGCAAGAATAGGTCCCAGCCTTTGTTCCATAGCCAGACCTCTAACTCCCGGCAACGCTGTCCCGGCCATCGCGAGATGGAGAAATTAGGCACTTGTTTATCAGCATCATGATGTGTCTAATACTCATTACGTACATGTTTAACGAGGCTTGGTGATGCGTGACCTATTCGTAAACAGCCTGCATCGCTACATCGTTTAAAACGTTTGTATAGAGTGACGTAACATCAAAGGACCTTATTACACATTCGCGTTCGAAAGTAGTAGTGCGAAGCTGTTGGAACAAATTAGATGGGCAGGGTCGTATCTTAGCAGCTGATTTATTAGCAACCTGAGCAGCCTGGAAATTCTATCCGTAGAGCCCTCAATACCACTTATGATCCACAAAGTGGCGATATCCAATAGGTACTTGACTGGAGACTGGGCCAAGAAATATTCTGCTCTGTCTGCCTTACACATCTGATTATATGAGCAGAGCGGTGCGAAGTTGCCTACGCCAAGCGGGGGGGGGTTGTAAGAGTTATAAAGATATCACCAGCGAACCTCAAGTGTCAGCTGATACGTAATCGTGCGTATGAACGATTCTGCACAACATCTAGCTGTGTAGTTTGCAGACAAGGCAGAGAGGGGGATTGCTTGGTATCAGGTGTATTGTATCACGTGCAGGTCGCGTGCTGACGATTATAGTGGGGAAATGGGACGCCTTCAGTGTTTTCGGGTCAAGGAGCACCTAGATGAACTCGCGAAATCTAAACTCTTTAACCGCTCGGAGCACGTAGAATATGTCATCAAAACTCTGAAATAAGTAGAAGTTACGATACTACCTTTCGAGTCTGAAATCATAGCGCGTAGAACGCTAGAGGCATTCTGGATAACCTCAAAAGTCCAAAAATGAACAAAAAAGATGAGTGCATTGCTATCACAAACGAACCGGCCCCATATCGAGATCTATGCGGGTTTTGACCTATGGGGCAGGCTGCCAGGACTCCTATAAAATCTCTTGTAACTCATAATTGTACTTGGTGGGCTGTTACGATACCATGTTCCACAAATGAGGTAAGCCCTAGTCGATGTATTGTTTGTTGAGTACGATTATCGCTTTAATGCTTTTTGTAGGTGATGAGGTGCTTGAGAAGATAGATTACTGATGGCTTTGACTTTTCCATGCTTACGAAGGCGACAACGGCGAAACATTAGCTGTTAATAAAGATCATTACCCATCTTGACTACAGCTCAAGCAAATCAATGTGAAATTATATGTTATAAAAGTTCCTAGTGGAATTCCGCGCGATGAGTCTCACGAGGAGCGTTCCCGCATTCATTAGTATTTCAAATATTACGAAATCTACTTCGAATTACGCGGATTGACGGCATGGTGTTAGAGAGGATGGGATTTGCTGCAAGTGTTAGCCGAAGAGCCAGGTTAAAATGTGTTTTAAGTCATTTATCTTGTGTTTGTAGCTAATCGCCTTGATCGCCTACAGAATAGTTCTAAAAGACTACTCGATGAATGTGATAAAGAAACTACATAAAATGGTTCTACCTTCAATAATGCGTTAATGCTGCTTGCCGATAAGGAGTCTGATTCGAGAAGTAATGAGAGATTGTCGGTGTCAGATAGTGAGAGCGAATTGAGAATTTGGATGTCGATTGAGCGAACAGACGAACGGTCAAGCGACGCAAAAACTCATGACTGGAAATTTTCTCAACAATTTGTTTCTCATGATCAGTCGCGTACCTGTCACAAACCAATCGATTTTCACGAGCTATATTTGGACAAGGAAATGTTGTCAGCAATTGTTGAAGAAACGAGTAAGCACAGCAAGGAAGAGCAAAAGGATAACTTTAATGACGCATGTGTCGCTGAGATCAAAAACTTTATTGAATTATTTGTAGTGAATGAGAAAGCCAATTTTGCATTGCATGTTTCTAAAGGATGCGCAAAAGGTGATTTGCAATTAACGTTCGAATTTATCTCTTGTTTTTAAATGATAGGAACCTTTTTCCATGCCCATGTTGTGTGTGAAATTATTCGAAGATAATAAACCAATTAAGTACAAAAAACTTTCAAAAAAAAAAATAGGAAGTCACGGGAAAAAACCGTTGAAACCGTGCGCCTGAACGTTGAGCCGCATTGTTCCACGCGACCAAAAAAAGTGCGGCTCACCGTTGAGCCGCGCTGTCGTGAAAGGGTTAAGTTGCAGAAATTCACTGTTTCTACCACCACCTCCTAGAGCAAGGTTGTCTTAAATAAGTCTCTGAAAACCTAACAATACACTGAAGGGTACAGGCCGTAACTTTCTTCACACTATACAGAGGATACTCGAGTGGGTTGTGAAAATGCGTCCCAAGTGAAAAAAAAATCATACTGTCATCATCTTTTAAAATCTCTTCTTTTGCACCTCAGAAAACACGTCTGTTCTAAATTACTTGCTTAAATGAAGGCATCTCAATAGAGTGAAAGGGGGTGCATGTAAAGAGGGTTCCGGCGGAATTTCCAGCATGCCTCGATCATACCTCGTCAGAGCAATTAACGATGGTGCGTGTCCTAAAGAGATTCACTTTCGCACCTAAATAACTGACTCTGCTCATCTACCGCTAATCATACGCTGCATCAACGGCTAAGATATAATTCACTATATACTAAATTGTCTTTGAGAATCAGACACATTCACTGCAATTTTGTGACGTGAGGTGATCTCAATTTAGTAATCGTACCAGAAGCAAGAGAAATCCTCACGTGAATTTTGAGATAAGGATGTATCTAATAGCTTCAAATTACGCGCATAAAAATTTTCGTTAAAACGAAAAATTCCAGCTTTCGAAAGTAACGGTAATGAAAACTATCGTTATCCTGTAACTCGCAAGTTTTTTTGTAGCCTAATTTGTTTTTGGGCAGAAGAACCTTCTGTATCTCTGACTTCTTGAAACTTACAGGAAGGAAAAGAGTTCAAATTTGGTAGAATTTCTAGACTTTCTGAAGGTAATATAAAGACAAATCCACTCCTTTTCTTTATTAGAACACCATACAAAATCCCATGTACTTGTCTAACACTATTATTCTTTGACTTATTCGGTCATTTCGACAGCTCACACCACTCTTCTTTACATATTTCCTTGTAACTGCGCAGTTTTCTGCGTCTCTGTGTTAGGAGGGACATCTATGGCGGTTGTCTACGTCTTCATGAACGACTGGAGCGTGACCTCGTCGAGGTATGTTCACGTATCCGCCGGCATATCCACTGGGCACGTTATGTCTCGCAGGCATTCGCGGAGAATCTGCCGGGACCCTCTTTACGGTTCCCCAGTGAAACGTACATATTCACTCTAGAATTCTTCATTCTTTTTAGTGGTGACTCGCTTGGCTTGTAAGAATGCGTAGCTTTTCCTAGGAGATGGAGGAAGCACGCTACCGCTGGCGTGCTCCACCCAGGGACTCTCATCATGTCTCTGAGTGTCTAGGAGAAGAATCTACAGCTTAGAGTGCTTCACCCCTTTCATCATCACTAAGAAAAAAGATTTCTCCAATGTGTTATATATTTTCCAATAGAGCGTGAATTGAGGGTTTTTTTTTGTTGTACTGCAGTTATCTGTTCGTTTTGAATGGGTAGAAATGCAACAAAAACTCGTAAATCTCGAGGTTTTCGGTACGTCTACATTGAGGTTTATTTAATTCACCTTCAAAGACGGGGTGAAAAGACAGGTTTTGTAGCAAATTTCCTCCCTTACCTCCGTATGTGGTCTCCTCTTGTGTCATCTTTTCTCAAAACAAAGTTATAAGCTGAAAACTGAAAACTTCCAATTTCTCATGCCCAACTTTAGAACAAAAATTTCTCAGCGGAAACGAAACCGTATCGGATGTGTTGTGCGCATTTCAATTCGCTACGTTCTGTGGAATTTCTAGACACCCTTCACTGCCTCACGATTTGTCCTCTGAACGGAGATATTAGCTGGTTCCCCGAATTTTTGCAAGCAGTGGCAGGCACGCTTTAACTGCTCATCCTCCTCCATTGGTAGATGACTTCGAAAATTGCTTTCTTATTTTGCATTGCTGCATTACGTCTTCCAACATCTCACTGTCGTATCTTTTGCTCCTCCACGTGGTAACTGGACAGCTTAGATGAAAGGGGCAACCACCCTAAAGTGAGGGCGACCGGAGCACTGGACTAAACTATCGAATTATGGCTGGGTGTGCAAGTGATTTGCGTGTGACTGCGTGATCTGTTGGTTCGAAGCTGCTCTACTGCCAACGAAGCCTTTTATCCCATTAGTATCGATGAGTTGGCTTCTATCCTCCAGACTTGTTGCAAGGCTGAACACGCTTTCACAAACCTCAAACGATTTTGAAATAAGGTCAAACCCGTAGGCACATCTCCACATAGACTGATCAGCGCCGTGCACTTTATCCTGTTATGTATGCACAACGCTGCGCAAAACTGCAGCTTCCAGTTAAGGGCAGCGGACCACAAATCTTGGGTGGTACGGATTTCAGGTGGAGTATCTGCCTACGGGGTCGTAGGTTATGGAGACCGGGGTGGTTCCGCTCACCTCCCCCTGAATCACTGCAAGCAGCCGTCCCCTGAATGCTGCTTTGTACGATGCCTTCTTTTGCGACGCGTCAGTCTTACACGCGTAGCGTCTCTTGTTGACTATCGGGGCAGTCCGAATTGGTTTTCGATGGATCGCAGGGCGGAGGCGGCGTAGGGGGTGGAGCGTTGCAGTAGATGGCGTCGTACAAAGCAGCATTCTGGAGGCGGCTGTTTACAGTGATGCAGAAAGAGATGAGCGGAACTACCTTGTCTCTATAATCGGCGACCTAGTATACACATAGTTCACCTGAAATCCGCACCACTTCAGATTCGTGGAATGCTGCCTTTAAGCAGTACTTTTGACTTGGGGATGACCCGCAGTTGCCAGGAGGTGTATTCCTGTTCTTCAGGCAGTAGTTACTGGAAGATAAATGTAAGATCGTCCGCAAGAGGTTTCTGGAGTTACAACTCAGCAGTTGTGGAACAAGCAAGATCTCCTTACGAGTAGGTCGGCACATTCCATTATCCTGGTTAAGGCAGCATACCACGAATCTGAAGTGGTGCGGATTTCACGTGGAGTATCCGTATAGGGGATCGTACATTTTGGAGGCGGGGGTAGTTCCGCTCATCTCTCCCTGCATCACTGCAAACGGCCGCCTCCAGAATGTTGTTTTGTACGACGCCATCTATTGCAACGCTCCACCTCTTACGTCGCATCCGCCCTGCGATTCGTCGAAAATCAATTCGGACTGCCCCGACAGGGAGTAAGGGACGCTACGCGTGCAAGGGTGGCAGCATGCTGCAATAGAAGGCATCGTACAAAACAGCATTAAGGGAGAGATGAGCGGAACCACCCCGGTCTCCGTAATGTATGACTCCGTATACGGATACTCCACATCACCAACTGCGTGCGAAGCTCTTCCTTAGACACTCCTGCATACCGTTTTAGAAATTGCCAGCCTACTCCCATTGCGCAATGATGACCGATGAAACTTACTATAGCCGCGGTTACGAGAGTTTCACACTAATGCATATTTACATGTTAGTTATGTTTTGTCATTTCTAGACTTAGAACAACTTTTTTAAGCTAGTTGTTTCATTTTAGACCATTTTCATCACGTCAGTGAACAGGCTAGTTGATCGTGAACGATTACACGCCACGGTTGAAGACACCTCTGACCAGAGTTGTAATCTTTCACAATTATGTGTTTTTACAGTGTGATCAATAAGCATGAAACAGCACGTGTGCAAAAGCCGGTCCAAAAAAATCATTTACCTAAGAAGTCTGCAGGACTAGTGTCAGTTTGATCTACTTTTTTCAAACAAAGTGGCTACATTTTTTGGGACCAGTCAATTGGAAAAAGGAAACATAAGTACTGTCAGTAACCTTCTGCTGTTCGCGTCCTAGGTAATATCTCATCATATCTGTAGCCGAGAGAGCTGCAGCATCACTTGTTGATTCGGCTGCCCAACCTTTTTTTTATTGTGGTCAACGTGTTTGATATGCCATTTGCCACCTAATAAGAAATATATTATTTACAGCAAGGCCTTATCTACCTTATCTTACCTGTATCTTCACAAATAATAGATGATAGGAAGAAAAAACTCGACTCCATTTTTTCTTTGTTTAATGGCTCTTCCTTTCCTTTCGAAACGAGTTGCACATTTTTTTTTTGCGTTTAAATACGTTTGTACTGACTTACTCCACACATTTCGCTGTACAATTCTCTCTTGCGCCTTTTTCATAGAGAAGCTACTTCCTTAATGCATCCACCCCTAATTTTACTCCAACCTCTACTTTAAGTCAAGTATTTGGCAGACCTATCGTTTGCGAACCAGTTGTTCATTTTTTGGTTTCCTGGCTTTTTGGCAAAATTTCACTCTTACTTTTTAGTGGCCCCTCGTCCCTTCCCTTGTGATTATTTTCTCTTTCACTGAGAATAGAGGATAATTCAAAATTGGATCGACTATCGAGAACGATGCAACACCAACAGAACTCGAACAGTTAACACTTTTGCTTTTCCGCTTCAACATCAGCGCCCTTCATGTTGACGCTGTTTTGTATTATATGTTCATATATAGTCTATGTTCAAATATTCTGTGGGATATGTTAACACCACCTTGATATGTCACCCGGCATGCCCACACAAGTTCTTCCAATTATGAGCTTAACGTGGACAGCTGATCGCGCTCAATTTCTCCCAGTAATTCAGAGAATAGAAGAACAAAACAATCGCTGGAATGTCCATCGGAGACAATCAGTCAACAACAACACATCCAACAAAATAATCTGTATACAGTGGCGGACAGAAGTTTAGCAACTTTTCACTTCTTGATTGTTTCCACTACTCGTGCCTCCATTTGTTGCTCTTTTACGTTGTTCTACTTTATCCATTTCTTCGGGTGCAAAGAAGGAAAAGTTGTTTTCCGTTATAATGTCTGAGTACTGTTGCTGAAATTTTTCAACATTTTGAAAGGTAGAGAGTTATCGTAAAGACTCCTACAAGTTGTCGACAACGGGAACCTACCGAAAGAATTGACTTCAGTATTCTTACAAAGCAAAGGAAGTAACCTATGTTGATAACCGCACTCGATAATCAGGAAGATTGGATCTCCAGATTTCAAAAGGCTTTCGTGTCTCCAAGGACTATCCAACCATTCGTTTGCTGGCAGATTGTTTGTTAGAAGATCCTGTAGGAAACCGTTGGTTTCCGTAGAAGAAAATAGGGTAGCATTTGCAAAGGCGCGCTTGCATTGCGCGGAACAGGACTGCGCTAATTCAGTGATTAGTCGAAATTTATGCTGTCCGGAAGAATGTATGGAATGAATTCTATTGTTCAGTGCAGTTCAAATGTGGAGTTCAGAGTTGTTCCTTACTCCATACGTCCTCGCGCGGCATACCCCACTAAAACGTCGGCTCTCTTACCCTTCCACGACGATATATACCAACTCCGGATCTTGATTTGTCGACCTTTTTCTCCTTTTTTGGCATTTTAGCTTTTTCGGCTCTTTTTGTGCAGCTATGTCCTTCTTCCTTTCTTCAAAAGCAAACAACAAAAAATGAAAAGAAAAAAGAAAGCAAAAACTGACCATTATTCACTGTCGTGCCCCGATTGACCGTTCGCATTGGTGCACCACAAGCGAACGACAGCACAACAAAAACTAATCGAACACTTTACGAAACTATTCGAGGGACGAAAAGCTCATGGTGGGAGGACACACTATACACCGCCCGACACTCGAGCATCAGCGAAGGGTGGACCACTCACTGCTACCAGTAAGCGTCGCACAGTGAAAGCAGCTCTCAATACCCGAACTGGACAACCTTCGCCTGTGGTCTAGCTCTCGCTCCCATCGGGAGTGTCCTCACGTGGTTCGGACTCTGCGGTCCTTCACACCGGTGGCGCTGTTCTATGCGCCCTTCGTGTCGTTCAGTGGATTGGGTCCTCTTTGTATGCTCTAGGCGTGGGCTCTTATGAGCCTACTCTGGATCTGTTCGATCATGCGACGCTCTTCCATTTAGGATAGAATACTTAATGTTTCCTTGCAAGAAGTCGATGGGGAAGCGGAAATTTTGTGACGTCGTCAGTATCACATTTTGTAAGCAGTGTTGAGATTTGCGTCAATTCCCGTCAGCACCGTGGTTTTTCTTAGAATCTCTTGTTCGCTGTTTTCATGTACAGCAGTAAGTCCGTTGCAAAGAGTGTCTTTTTGTTCTCTGTATGAACAGCTCCTTTTCCATATGTCGGTCCTAATGCGGTTTTTGCGATGTGGAGACCACTGGGCGTCTTTATTAAGAGGACCAGGCACTAACTCGCGGTACTAGTCTAATCCTACTGAAATATGTGGGATTTGGTGTTCCACTCTAAGTTTTGTGTTTGTCAGACAAATATTTTCTTTGAGAAATTCGATGTCAACCAAGCTTACTTTGAACCTTGAAAACCATTTGTGATCACAGGCTTAGTCTGGAGTTCTATGTTGACCAGAGGCAGTACCAGTTCTCATATGTACTATGTGACTTTTGAAGCGGTCAATATGTCCATCAATTCCAGACATAGTGCATGTTTCATTTTTCTCCTAAGGTAAGCCGGTAAAACGTTCGTCTAAAAACTCTTCAATCACCATTTTCTATGCTCCAGAATCGAAGAAAAAAAGCACTTTCTCAAATTCTTTTTTGTTGCAATTCCAAATGTTCCCGTCACTTGTCATGAGAACTAAAAGGGTTGCAATATTTATTGGTTCCGTGTTTGAGGGTAATTTTTTTTCCACGTGTCCATGTTCCATGTTGTCATGTGTCCATGTGTCCATGTTCAATGCTTTTCGTGTATTTCCCGTTTGAGTATTATTCGACGCTACCTTGCTTCCGTCGTTGTGATTTGCCGGACTTTTCCGGTCGCGACTGAGTGCATTATAGGTCTTATGTTATTCCGATCACCTATATTCTTTTGACCTGAATTTCATGCTGGCATTTGGTTTTTCTGCTGTTTTGTTTCTTTTAAGGCATAAAATAGGATGGTGTTTTTGTCCGCATTGTAAGCAGTCTGGTTTCAGGCAATCAAAACTGCCATAGTTAGATGAACAGCATTTCCAGCATCTGTTATGGTTTTTAATTATTTTGAATTGACTGTTCTGGTCGGTCACCGTTCTGCTCAACATTGGATGGTGACTGTTGTGGCAAAGATATGCTCCACTAATTAGAGGTCGCTGGTTGATATAACCATAGTTAGATGAACAGCATTTCTTTTGAACTAGTCACTTTATTGTTTGTTGAGTGTCCCTTGTTTTCGGTATAGCCTTTTGCGGCAACTTCTCTCTTTACCTGCCCCAGAAGGTCCTCGATTGTTTGCTGCTCGAGTGCTTGACCAGATATCAGAACAGGTTTTATAATGTTCTGTGGGTATTTTGCTAATATGGTTTCGGATCATATGAGGTCGTAGGTATTTCTCACACCATACTCTGCCGATATCATATCACCAAGACTTGGATTTGATCGAAAACAGCTGAACAGCTATCTGCGGAGTTGTTTGCGGTTCTCATATTTACCTATTTTAGATATTTGAGTTTGTAGTTCTATTGCAGTTTTTGCTGCAGTGTCTTTATGATCCAGTTGTAATTTTCCGGAATTAGTTTTACGCCTTTTGTGATAGTCTTAGTTCTGCCTCTCCGGCTTTCCTTGAGTAGCAAGATTCTTTCCATAACGTCTAGCTCCTTGCTTTTGTGAAATAGTGTCTAAAAAATCGTCCAGTATTCGGCGATGGAATTCAGCCTCTCCGTGGAATTTCTGTAGATAGGTGAGGAAGTTCAATCGATTGGTAATGGAATAGATCTGTTTGGTTCTGCTGTGAATCGACTGAACTTGCCAACCAATATTGTGAAGTTCTCGGTTCACCCTCATTATGGTTGACATTTCGTTTGTTACCACTGTTTTGCGTGGCTTAAGGTTCTATCTCCTTTGAATTTAGGTTTTCACCCCTTTATAAACGGGTAGTGTACCAGAGTGTCACACTCATTCTGTCCAGAATACATCTGCTTTCACCTGATCGAGAAGTCAACATAGATACGAGGTCACTTACCTTTGCAATAACAACTTGTTCCTTGGATTCATCCTCAATTTGCTTTATTCGATAACTAAATTTTTCTTCTTCTGTCTTGTGGAAGTGAAGAGCCATTTTTGGCAAGACTTTCCAATATTGTTTGTTGTGGGCTGGTGTAGTGTACCGGTTAGAGATTCCGCTTCCTGCACGATCGATCGGAGGTTTAAGTCCGCCCCAGTCCCCACCAAGGCTTTCATCCCTCCGGGGTCCATAAATTGGTATCAGTCTTGTTTGGGAGGATAAAAGGCTGACTTGACACATCGAATAGTCCCGCAAGTCATTGTATAGACCACCTACACGGTCTTAAACCTCCACCAGGATATTTTCCAAGTGAAGTACTGACCCCTCTAGATAGAAGATTATTGAATCTTTCAATAGCCTGAGGTTCCTACAAAAATAACGGAAAAAAGTTACGAGGAAAAGAAAAGTTCAATTCTGAAGCAAAAATTTACAGAACGTGCCACTTCTTTCAACTTTTATTGATCAGAGAAGGCAAGCGAAGCGAGAATCACAAGAAGTCTGAAGTCCGACTTTAGTCGGACGTTCAGACTAGTCAGAAGATCACATCGCTGTTTGACTTTGGTTTCTGTTCTCTGAAAATCTCAATCTTTCTTGTTTTTTTTTTTGGTCACTTTTATCGTTCTTACAGGTATTTACAGGTGTATAAGATACCGGAGTCACAAAACAGTAATCGTTTTCTATTTTTTGCAATCTGGAAAGATGCGCACTTTTATTTCGTCAAATTTGAAGAGAAGCTAATGTGAGTGTAGTTAAACATTGTTAACACTTTTTTTTTTTACAAATCCTTGTGCAGTTATGAATGTCCGTGATTGAATGCTCGCGATGACCACGCAAGGCGCTCAGCTAGCTGAATCTTGAAGCAATAAGTGCCGTTTTATGTAATCACGGCTAGCATCACCACTTATTAAAAGACATTGAGTAGCTACTTTTAGCGTAAGTATCAGTGTGAGAACGAAATACTTGGTAATGTTGTGTCATATTCATTTCTTCGAACACAGTTGAGGGTAACACACTAGTTACAATGCATTAAACATTCAAATCATTGATGAAGCTCATAGAGTACCTCAAAGAGTCTAGAAGCGTTTTGGTCTTTATAAAACATAAGAGTTAACCCGTGAAAATTATAGAACTGTGGTGATCATAGTAAAACAAAGAGGAGAAGTTTTACATTTTTGTATGGAGCACCTCCTGTATGTTTCTTGTACAAAATCAAAATTGCGGTTATTATAAACAATATTCCTTCCTCAGTACTCTTCATGTTGACCGAAATTCCCAGTGTTCTTGTTTAAAGTTAGAATTTGAAAAGAAGAAATTCATTCAAATATCCTTCAAATTTGATTCACTGCAATCTGAAATCATTACTTGAATTATTGCACTGAACTCTCCCTTTTCAGAACTGTGTTAACATAGAATGGTACTTTTATCAGCGTCACACTTATGAACGCAAGGATCCTATATCAGAGTGCAAAAATCGCTAGCTATTATTTTAACAGTTCTGTGCATGTGTGTGCTATTTCTGAAAAAAAAAAAGATATAACAACACGAATGAAGAAACGTACAGGGGAACAGTGGTACGAAGGCGGGCGTTTGAGTTCGGGACTGTGGGTGCAGCTTTAGTAACTCTGAGAGGGTTATTTCGATGTAATGTATAATACTCCGATGAATATATAATACTCCTTCCACAGTTCTTTAGCATTTATCGTAGTACCGGTATAATATTCACTATACACGTTCTAGCCTCGGCGTTTGCATCTGACGTTTCTGGACTGGTCGTTTTCTGACACGGGCGTGGCATTCTGATGCTGATCAGCCTGTTCACTACTTTTCGGACATGCAGCAATGGACCCACCCGTCATTTCATTCTTGCAATTGCAAAACCCTTTTCACTACTTTCTGGAGTAGACACAGCGAAATATGAAAGGGTTATTTATCAGCCTCGCGGCTTTCTTGCTTCCTGTATCAATTTGACGCCGTGGAATCCGTCTCTGGCCAAATGCGCCAAGGTGGAGCTGTAGCCGTCTAGCCGTTGTCTTCATCTTTGTCAAGGTGTATAGATAGTTATTAATTTTTTTTTCAAAAACAACTAATCTCATTCTAACTTCACCTACTGCTCATGTGAAACTAATCGATCGCAATTGTTCTGTATTCTCCCAAACGCGACTTCTTGTCTGAGTCGTTTACCGATGCCGAGTGTTCCTAGATATCCGTTCCCACTTCCGTTCTGATCTTTCTTTTCCAGCGGTCTTTTGCAGCTTTGCAGCGTGTAGTTAAGAAAAAACCCTCCTGATAACGACCTCCTCTATAGAAGACCCTCCAGAAAACGACCCCTTCTTTCTCATTCTTTCTAGTACAGCCGCTCATATAGCAATGAAAAATTAGGTATAATAAACAGAATTAAAGGAACAAATCGGACGTTTAATAAATAAATCAAGTAATATAATATAGCGCAATATTAGTAAATAGTGCCATAAGGGATGTAAAATAAAGTGTAAAATAACGTGTATGCGGCAACTTATATCTTCTTTTGATAGTGATTACAAACAGTTGAATAAATGATAAACAGTTCGATCATCGCCGGAATCTTGATTTTCGCAAAACTGAAGGAAAAAAATACTGAGAAGAACATTTCATCGGCAGTTTTCCTGAAGTGGTATTTAGAGCACTGTTCGCCACATATAGATGCTATTTAGAAGTCATTTTAGCGATGAGAACCAGGCTCTGATTGGAACTTACTATTGAACCAGTAACTAGTCGGATTTTAGTAGTTTGAAATAAATATGAATAACAGATTACAGAAGAGACCGGATGAAGACAAAGTAGCTGCTTTCTGTAAAGGAAGATTTGCGCTATAAAAAGCCCGAAATATCTCTTTCAGGGGTTCTGGTTTTTTTTTGAAGGCTAGTTGAGAAAAAGTTGAGAATTCTAGCATTTTTCTCAACTTTTCTCAGCTAGATTTTGGGAGAACAAAAATTATCTAGAAGAAAGCATTAGGTTGGACAGAAAGTCTTGTCACCATTTGTGTTTTTTTTTTCGCTTTATTTTTTTTTACTCAGTTTACAATAGAAACTAATCAATAATATAACCACCATTATCAATTACAACACTGTCCCACCTAATGCGCAGGTCAGCGATACCTTCCCAGAATTGGGGAGACTGGAAGTCGAAAAAGTCGCTGACTGCCTGCTCGACTTCTTCCAACTTGGTGAAGATTTTCTTGGTTATGAAAGCCTTGAGGGATTGAAATATGTGGTAGTCTGAGGGGCAAGTTCGGGAGGATAGAGGGATGGGGCACCGTGTCCCACCCTAACTTCTTCAGTTTTTCGTGGGTCTCCTTAGCAACATGGGACTAGCGTATATGGAACAGGTAACGGTGTGGCCTCGTGGGAGCAGCTCATAAAACAGCACTCCCAGAAGCAGCAAAGGAGATACTTCTTGAGGTGGAGGTCCGATCTGGCTTGCGTCGGCTGGTCTTCTCCTCGAGGGAGCCACTTCGTTACCTGTTCCATATACGCTAGTCCGCAGTGCGCTTCGAGGATCTTCGAGAAACTCCAATGCGGGCGTAGGAGAGATTGATAGATAGATATCTGGGTAAAGCGGGTGCCATCTGTCAATGTGTGAGATATCCATAGGGCCAGCATTTTTCTGAAGCCGAGGGCCTGACGACTGTTAAATGGCTATACCCGAGTCTCGTCGCAGGACTGCGGGTGTTGCTCTCCGGATCCTCTTTGACAGCGTCGAGAATGGCAGTCTTGGACAGTGTGGGGCGACCCGATCGGGACTTGTGTTCGAAGTCGGTGTCTCCGCTTGCGAAGCGAGCGAACTAGCGCTTGACAGTCCTAATGGTAGTTATGCCTTCGCTCAATTTGCTGTTGATGTTGCGGGCTGCTGCCGTTGCTCTAATGCCGCCATGTCATTCCTAGGAGATGGTAGCTCGAAGTTGTTCTTGCGTAATTGACATCGTGATTAAAATTAAGGAAGGCCCTCCGGCTGTATACATCTATGGTGGAGAATCTTCGAAAGTGTTCTACAACTACAACATGATGCATTTGGTTCCGCCCAAAAACAGAAAGTTATTGATGTTTCGAGAAATGAGCGACAAGACTTTCTACTTTCTGTACAGCATAATACTAACATTGATAATTCTCATCCCCGTTACTTTTGAAAACTGAAATGTTCCCTGCTTTCAAAATTTTCACATACATAATTTGGAGCTATTAGATGCATCTTTCACTTATATCTTTCGCGAGGATTACTTCTTCTTCTGATACGGTTTCAAATTTGAGATCGGCTTACATTGCAACATTTCTCCTCAAAGTTTCCATCACAAAATTCCGGTAGATTAGTTTGATTCTCCAAAACAATTTAGAAGCTAGTGATTTATATCCTAGTCGATGATGCAGCGTACGATCAGTGATAATAATACAGAGTCAGCTGTTTAGATAGCAACGATTGTGAATCTCCGCTGGATACGCTCCATCGCTAGTTCTCCTGCCCAGGAATGATCAGAGTATACTTGAAAACCCAACAGGACCCTCCTTTTATGCATCGGAAGTGAAATGTAAATTGAGAACTGCAGGTTCTGACATACGAATATGACAAATTGTGCGCTCATTATCGGAAAATAAGGAGAATTAGATCCTTCTATCACATTGAAAGATATAATCAAAAGCATGTCATTTAGCGATATGCTGTTACCGCGACTTGCGCTGACCCCATTTAAAGGCATCACACCACGAATGTGAGGTGGTAAAGATTTCAGGTGGAGTATTCGTATACGGGAACGTAGATTATGGAGAGAAAGGTGATTCCGTCCATTTATTCCTAATTGCCGTAAAAAAACAGCTCGGAAGATACGGCTTCGAGCGTTCCGGTGCGCTACTTTCCACAACGAGTTCGATTGGAGCGCGCCAGCACTGTGCACGGGTCGCATCTTCCGAACCGTTTTTACGGCAATTAGGAAGAAATGGACGGAATCACCCTTCTCTCCATAATCTACTATCTCGTATAAGAATACTCCACCTGAAATATGTACCACCTCAGGTTCGTGGGGTGATGCCTTTAATGACGCGCGCAATTATTAAGGACAAATTGTAACAGACGCTATGGCTTCTTCCTGATGCACACCCGTTGGTCTTTTATGATCACGTACATGGGGCAACAAAAGATGATTGAAGGTACAGCAAATGATGTAAAATTGAACCTTAGGATAAGGAAGGAAAAGTTACAATGGCAAGTCCCCATATACCTCAGCGGAAAGAACACCTGAGATATAACAGCTTAATAGGGGAACATAATAAAGGTGTGTACGAAAGTGTACACTATGAGGACACAGGAGAGAAACTATTAAACACTTCAATTTAAAAAAACAATAAGGTACGCGCCGCATCTTCTGGACCGTTTTTTACGGCAACTAGGAAGAAATGGACGGAATCATCCCCCTCTCCATAATCTACTATCTCGTACAAGAATACTCCACCTGAAATATGCACCACCTAAAATTCGTGAGGTGACGCCTTTAAGAAACTTCAAATTTGAATGTTATAACAAAAACATGTTGCGGAGAAAACGTAGAAGCACGGCAGAGGTAATTGTGGGCTTTCATAGTGGTGCTTGTGATTTACTCTCGACATCCACCTACGGGTGGAGAGATCAAAATCTCGAGGATTGGACGCCGTCTCATAATCAGTGACATGTCCTTTTTTGGTTCAGAGTTCAATCGGTATAATAAATAAATAAAATACATCGAAACGTTTGGAATGCATGCCTTTGGTTGGTGTTCTGTTTCACCAAAATAACTTGTCGCATCTCTCATGTCCGAAGCTTCGAATGTTCTTTCCAGAAGGATACACCTTGTACACCATTGGAACATCCATTGGAATATACTTACGTGTACTCCTTCTTCCTTCGACCTCCCGGAAAATTCGATCCTGTCGAGTATGCCAAGTATGTGCAACAAATTGCTGCCGTTCGCTCAGTGGAACAGTTCTGGAGTGTATACCGACATATTAAGCGTCCTTGTGGTGAGAAGTTCATTCTAAAATTTCATATTTTCTTTACCAGTACATCTTTGGCACGTTTTTTCTAATCTGTAAGTAATTTTGTGAAGTTACTCGCTTGCGGGAAAATAGTGGGGATAGATTACATCAAATTTCTTCAAACAAGTTCGAAATCGTCAGCAATTGGAGGTTGTCTCAGTTGTACCTTCCTTGAATATCAGCAACAAACATTGAAAGCAGATAAGTTTGGAGCAAAACTAAATACTTTACGTAATGAATTGATACAAATCCTGCTGCTAAAACAAACCCACTCCTGCCGAAATACCAATAACTATCTAATCTTCCGTATGCGATTAGAGTGGGTTAGGTCTGAAGTGCAGTGATTTTTACAGGTTATGTTTGTTGTGAGCGGGTGTTGTATAGCGGTTAGAGGTTCCGCTTCCTGGACGATCGATCGGAGGTTCGAATTCGTCCTAGTGCTCACCAAACATTTCATCCCCTCGGAGTCGATAGATTGGTATCAGACTTGTCTGGGAGGATAAAAACACCGACTTGACACATCGGCTAGGCACCGCAAGCCATTGTATTGGCCAGTCACACGTTTGTAAACCTCAAACGATTCTGAATTGAAGTGAACGTGTGGACGCATCCCAAGCGGATTAATTAACGCCAGAAACATTAAACTTTAAGTTTATGTTTTTTGTATGTTTATGTTCGATGTTTTAAATGCTGACGTGGTAAGTCAGGTGACAGAAACTTTCCACATCAGAAAAAGTTGTGGCACACGGAAAATTGATAAACGAAATAGATGTTAAGATCGTTAAGAAGAATTATCCAGATGCATCGAATTAAAACCAGTGTAGCAATAAATAGAACCGAAAACACAGGCCAAGCCAAAATTTTCTGTTACAGAAATGTAAGATTTTTCTGCCCAGTGTACTAAGGGGATGTCTCCGTACTCATTCTCCAACTGTGCATTTTCCTCTTTTTTGTATATCAGTTGCTTTGCTATTATTTTCTTTAACAAAACAGAACAATCAGACATGCAAACAATCCGTAGGTCTGCCATTCCTTGTTCGTAGCTTCTTCTCTTTGCTTAAAGAGCAGGATTTAATGTGTAACTGTCATGTTTCAATGAGGCCAACTACATAAATATATCATTGCACTCATTTTATGTATTGTAAATAGTCCACTTAGGCATATCTGTTTAGTCAAACTAAATGAAGATTTGAGGAACAAGGTGTTAATAAAAGATAATTCTGCTTTGATACTATACGTGAGCATTACGCATTCTTACGAGTTTTGGATCCACGACCTACTTCATCAGTCGAAAGGAAGGTAAGGTAAGTGAGTGACGCTCTTCATTTCGAGATCATTGTTCCCCCAGAATTGTGGCCGCAATATCTGGAATCTCTTTATTTTCGTATGCCATAACGTTCAATTTCCTAGAATTGGTTTTATTGTACTGAAGTGCATATGCTGAAGTGGCAAAACGATTTTTCCCCAAACCAAGCAGCCATGCCACGGCGAGCTTGGCTTTGACCACAGGTCGCCGCCCAACGACATGGATCAGGGAGCCACCTTGCGACATTTTGCCAAGATGGTGGTGGATCTTAGCAGTGGTTAACTCTTAGCTAGGCTTCCGATTCCGAGAAGTCGGAATGTCGGATGTGTGGAACTCCTCAGCTTTGGAGACCCTGCCGGAGGACGAACCTCCGCTGTGCATCGCAGTTCGACGCCCAGAGTCACCTCCACGCCACTATGAGGCGGTAAACCGTGGTGGAGGGGTATGATATGATATGATATGATATAATATAATATAATATAATATAATATAATATAATATAATATAATATAATATAATTATAATATAATATAATATAATATGATATAATATAATATTATGTAATATTATATAATATTATATAATTATAATATAATATAATATAATATGATATAATATAATATAATATAATATAATATAATATAATATAATATAATGTAATATAATATAATATAGTATAATATAATACAATATAATATAATAAGAGCTAAAGCCGGACTTCACAACGTTGCGTTGGCTTCACTCGCCTTCACTGATTAATGGAAATTAATAGTAGTGGCATTTTCTGTAAAATAAAAACTGTTTTTTTAACAACGCTTTCTTCTCCCTCTTTTTTACTTGAAATGAAGGCAAAAAATTTCATAGTTTCTTTTCTAAATGTGTAAGTTCTACATTTGGAAAAGTTTCAAATTTCGGCTTTAAACACTCGATCTATTCCGATATAATATAGATACAATTTGAAAGCATTACCCGAAGTACTTACCCTTTGCGACATGAGCATGACGAAGTTATTGTGAAATAGTACTGCATCGTACTACGGTACACCAATTCCACACAGTTGGACCCTCCTCACCCCATTGTACCGCGCTTCCATGCAGGCGCACAAATCCGACGCCGTGGGATCCGTCGCACTCCATTTTATAGCTTTCTGGCGTCGGGGTACCAATTTGATGCCGTGGCACCCGTCGCACCCCATTTTTGTATTTTCGTGAAACAGAGACAAATATGTATATACAGACACACAGTCACACACGGACCAAGCGTGTTGTTATATATGATGATCATGATCGCGAAATTCTAAAAGAGAAGGGAGACGAGTCCCACGGCGTCGAATTGGTGCATTGACGCAGGAAAGCTATAAAGAGGGGTCAGACGGGTACAACAGCGTTGAATTGGTGCACCGTTTTATGGGTGCGTACCGTTAGGTACCCGCAACCTCTGCGACAGCCTATCCTAAGAAGAAACGACTAGCAACGGCGATCGTTAAAGGTATCACCCCACGAATCTGAGGTGATGCAGATTTCAGGTGGAATATTCGTATACGGGATGGGAGACTATGGAGAGGGGGTGATTCCGTCCATTTCTTTCTAATTGCCGTAAAAAACGTCCCGGTAGATGCGGCGCCGCACAAGGCTGGCGCGCTCCAGTCGAACTCCCTGTGGAAAATAGTGCGCCAGAACGCCTGAAGCCTATTAGGAAGAAATGGACGGAATCACCCCCCTTTCCAAAGTCTCCCATCCCGTATACTAATACTCCACTTGAAATCAGTACCACCTCAGATTCGTGGAGTGATGCCTTTAATTGCGCTGCACAGCAGTTAATAGCGCCAGCAGAGCATTGCGCTGTATTCCCTTTGTGTCCCACCCATCACATCGTCCATCTTCGGCCCTCATCGTCTAATGGGGCGCGAAACATGCCTCGCAGTCGCAGTCGCTATCTCTGGTATTGCTTCTGTGTGGACTATCGATCGCTTACGTATAGAGATACATCGAAAAATTGCACTCGAAATGCAAGAAATAGAAAATAATAGTATTTTATTGGTGTAAAACAAACAAATCGAAATTTTTACAAACTAATGCAGTATTAAATGAATACAATGCACTAATGAATTAAATACTCTGTATAAATGCAAATATATGTCTATATCTTCTATAAAGTTTTTCCAGTCACAAATCTACATCTTCCAACGACTGGAAGACTTCTCTTTTTTACACTTTTCAACTTTTATTTTGGAACGATTTCAGTTTCGTTAATGTCTTCTGATGCTGTTTTGTTTTTGTACAAATCATCTACTTTTTTCCCTCATTTTTTAGCATTTTCATTTTCTACGTTGTTACGTTGCTGCCATTTTGTTCTTTGAACCTTCCCAGAAGTCAACTCTATTACGTTATTGAAATAAAAACACGGCACATGACCTCTGAGACATGGTTATGGATGCGCATGGCTTAGTGGTCACAGTTAACATGCCTGCTCTGGCCTACCGACAGCCTCTTCTGCAGGCACTTATCCAGGGCTGCAGATAATCGGCTGCGGGTACCTTACGACCCCCGTTTTACCCTTTTTACAGCAGGTGAGACGTTGCAACCGCTTCAAATGCATGGCTGTTGCATGTGTTGAGTTGCCTCTATGACCCCTCCGCGTATCTATTTCCTTGCTCGTTTGGTTCAAGTCGGTAGTATGTTTTCTTCAAAAAGTGGAAACATCCATACAAATGGCTACTTAAAGGCATCACCCCACGAATCTGAGGTGGTGCAGATTTCAGGTGGAGTATTCGTATACGGGATGGGAGACTACGGAGAGGGAGGTGATTCCGTCCATTTCTTTCTAATTGTCGTAAAAAACGGCCCGGAAGATACGGCTTCAGGCGTTCTGACGCATTATTTTCTACAGGGAGTTCGACTGGAGCGCGCCAGCCTTGTGCGGCGCCGCATCTTCCGGGCCGCTTTTTACGGCAGTTAGGAAGAAATGGACGGAATCACCTCCCTCTCCGTAGTCTCCCATCCCGTATACGAATACTCCACCTGAAATCTGCATCACCTCAGATTCGTGGGGTGATGCCTTTAAAGGCACTACACCACGAAATTGCGGCTGCATGGGATACATGTGGGGATCATACCATGGATATGAGTTCATGAGTGTGAGCGCATTTGCGTTCAATCCTTTGTGATTATCCGGAATAACGGGGTAGAAATCTGTATTTTCCCACCAAACCTCGCGAGGCGCTTGGCAAGAGTTATGTTTGCGAGTACAGGCTCATGCCCCGCCTCTGACAGCGTGCGGACAGTTAAGAGTGGAGTGCTAGCGATCTCTCGTTCCATTTCATTCATTTTTTTCATTCATTTTTTTTTTGTTGAGAATTGTCTTCGCCAGCTCGTTCCACTTTGTTTCATTTCAGAGTTGTAGAGATTTGTGAAAGGTATGTGACCTACACAATAACTTGTATGCGAAAATCGATGTTTCGATTCATTGTATAGATTTCGCTGTGTTTGACCAAATTTTGTCTCGAACACATTTAGAATTTTCTTATTGATTATTCTTTCTGTTAGCTGATGATTAATGTGATAGTCAGTTCAGATAAGACATTATTTTTCTGTCAATTCATTGGCATGTTTCGACGCGCGAAGAAACTCCACCCAGCCGGTGCCTGTGCTAATTATGAACATGACTTTTTTCCATGAAGTATTGATTCTGTCAACTTGTTGTTCCTTGTACGTTTTTTTCTTGGGCTCGATGAAATCTTGTCTACAATTCTCACATGCGTTAACTACACATGCAGATCTTTTCTAAAAGAAAGGTAGTCCTTTATAGTTTTTTGAAAATTGTTCTTGAGTCACCAAAGATTTGCAGACTTTCCAACACTTGGTTCAAGCAATTATGACCATACTTCACAGAATATATATTTTTTAGCGGGGATTTAGAAGCCTTTAATGAACAGTAAAACGAGCGCAATATTAGTCATGTTCAAATCACCGTCGGGAATATTGCATCTCGTTGTGGGTGAATCCTGCAAATTGTGAAAAAAAAATTTAAAAGTAATACTCTTGGAAAGCATTAAAATGTATGAAAATATCGAGTTCGTTATCCAAGAACAAATAATTTGAGCAATGAAACATGATGGAAACAAAATTCTAATCGTTGCATTGTGACTTCCTATTCCGAAGCAAATTTTTTGTGTCAGGACATCCTTGTTGACATGCTTTTGTACTCTCTTCTAGATATTGGAGAAAAAGTGGACGTCCATTTATTCAAAAAAGGCATCAAACCCGTGTGGGAAGACGAAGCAAACCTTAGAGGAGGAAAGTGGATTCTCCGACTTAAAAAAGTAACAACTGATAATCATCTTATTTAAGGTTTCTCGATTAGTGTTTCTTTTTCTGTGTTTTAGGGATTGTCTTCTCGTATATGGGAGAATCTCCTTCTTGCGATGGCTGGTGAACAATTTCTCGTAGGAGATGAAATTTGTGGGGCAGTGTGTTCGGTTCGTAACCAAGAGGACATAGTTTCGCTATGGAATAGGTGTGCCAGCTTGTGTATGAATATCTTTTCCACGCTTAGATTTTGAATGTTAATCTAGCCAAAAACCCACATCAGTACAAATTGGCAATTTCGGACGAGGTAACTTGTTCTGTTGCTGTAAGAATATGTGAAGACTCAGTAATAAATTTAACCTTTTTTTGTGGGAGCGTAAATGTGAATTTTCAGAACCGCTGATAATATTGGTGTCATTAATCGTATTCGTGATACGTTACGCCGCGTTCTGAATCTTCCCATTAATGCAGTCGTGGAGTACAAACGCCATGATGAGTGTTTGAAGTAAGTTTCCAGCGACGATTTTGCGTGAAACTTCTTTATGATGGCCGTCATCTACAACAACCTTCCAAAACTGGCACAAACTTCGTAGCTAAGGTTTTGAGGATATGAATCACCTAAAAGATGATCCTCGCTGTGATATGCAAAAAAAATCACAGAAGTGCTTAGTATCACTACTACTCAACAATCACATTTCTCAATCTGAATCGTAAAAGCAAAGACCATTAAAGGTCATATGAAAATTAGTCTTCAAAAAAACTATGTGTTCTTAGTTCTTGACCTTCTTCATTGTTTTAATTCTAGAATAAGATGCCAAGCGTTTTGATAGATGATATTGTGAACTAACGGGACTGTTTCGATTTGCCACACTGTTACGAAGAATAGTGTTGTTTCACTGCGCCGTCGCCTCTATATCTATATGCATTGTGCCTATAGATTGCGTTCATCGAAAGAGATAGAACCAAGTATTTTTACGATGCGCATCATATATTTTGCCAGTTAAAAAAAACTGCTCTTGTAATTTCCGGATGAAACTTGCAAAAATACCTTTTTTGTTGTTGTTTGTTTGTTCATAGAAGGAGTATACAAAAGTATTTTGCTGAAGAAAAAACGTTTGTATACTCCTTTCTTTTCCTCTTATAGTAACTTTTTATCAAGTTTATTATTTTGTCCGTCTAAGAAGCAACTTTCGGAGAGATTTCCGTTATTGGTTTTTTCAAGCCAGTAGACAGAAACGTAATTGTATCAAACCGAAAAAGAGAGTCTCCTTCGAAAAACCACCTTGCTGAACGATACAAGTCTTGGCGCGCATGAGAATGACGAAATAAAGCTAAATACAATTTAAAAATCAACGACAACTTCTCACAGTAACATGGCTGACCAAAGTCAAATGTGAAGTGGTTTAATGGTAGGATTCCTCGTTGAGGCTATTCTTTATATTCATGCAAGCATGGAATTCACTTTACGCGGCTTCATTTCTTTTCAATTGTGTGAATTGCATCGTTTAACAAACTGCTTGTGGCGGTGTTTTTCGTTTTCATTGTGGTACATGTAAAGTACGTACCGAACCCTACCCACAAGCAGAAAAAACTCAACGTTGGGAACTTTTCCACATGCTACCGTTAAGGTGTGAGGTGGCGACATAACTTTGCAGGTAAGGAGCTACACACCTCTTATACTGGAACTCGTAAAAACTCTGCGCTACAATTCATATACTATGTCCATTAGAATTGAGATAGATGGTTACATTTGAACCAGTTGTATATGAACGTTACATTATTGAGAAAGAGAGTGTTTTTACAAACAACTTCTATGGAACAACTACTCTGGAACTGGAACAACTTGTAGACACCAAGCCCTGGCCCGTTTCCAAAGGAAGCACCTCCAGTTCGCAATGGTTACTCTTGTACATTTGTACATAGTATCTCCACATTAAACTGTATACTTTCTTGGCTTTTCATTCGCCTTTTGCCTTTGTTTCCGGGCAGTCAAAGGCATGAGGGTATCACAAAGTTGACGTGGTACGGAAACCTGAGCGAGAACGTAGAGTACGGGTTATAGATTACGGAAACGAGTATGGCGCTGCCCAGTTCTCCCTGGTCGTCCTAAAAACAGCGTGGGAATCGCTTTAGTACCTACGAGGTGTGCTACAACGAACATCCTTGTACGTTTCGATAATTCTGTAGCCTATTCATTAGTTTGACTTGAGTCCGCCTTTCGGATGTTCTCTGGAATCAATGACACATAGAAAAGTACATGCGATCGTCAATGGTAATTCTTCTAACGACAGTAACCGATGTTAAGAAAATGTCGAACCTTCTCTACTGAGAAAAGTATTTTCTTGGGACATGGAAGGATCAATCTTCGAATCAACCGGTTGAGGATTTCTCTGCTACGAACAGGAGGATTTACGCATTTATGACGCTTGATAATCCGTCAAGTGGTCCACTTAGCAACACTAATTTGAAAAGGCAGCATTTCCAGCATGATCGCTGCTTTCTAGAAAGAAATTTGCATATAAATTGTCATGGACAAAGGGCTTGGTGTTCCACATTGAACACATCAGACATCTTGTGGAATCAGAAGAAAAACTCAGTTAATTCTTTTTGCGAAAGTTCAAAACAAGAGAAAGTACAGTACGACCAATTATTTTGACTTGTAGATGGGTTGAGTTTTAGGAAAATAGGTTACATCGACCACACGAATCTTGAAAACAGTTTTGACATCTGACTAATCTAATTAAATTCACAAAGAAACAAGGTTCAAGTGTTAGGTGGTACAAATATTATGAAAATGAATTAAAAAAGTTCATTGCTTCTTCCAGAGGCCCGTAAGAAACGACAAAAAGGAATGATCCAGATGAGATGATTCGCTATGCATATATATATATATATATATATATATATATATAGCGGAATTTAAAAAAGCAGTAAGACAAATGCAGCGAAGTTGGATTCGCCATGTATTGGTAAAATAGTGTGTGTCACTTCACGAGTACACAATTACTTCTCCACATGTCTCTTCTGCACTTTTCCTCATCAGTTTGGTGACATCCTTTCTCTAGAAATTGGAGGCAAGCTTGCATACGGCTGCTTAAATAATAAGAATAGCTAACAGATATTTATGTTTTCCTGTTATGCCAACGGGGTTTAGGTGAAACTTTATTTTCCTGACGTTCTTGCCGTTTGCTTTATGAGCAGAATAGAACAACCAACGATAGAACGTTTTCCAGAGGTGTACTGCCGTTATATCGATGATTGCTTCATTGTAACATCAACACAATCCGAAATGGACGGATGCTTCAGAATTTTGAATGAACGGTCGCAGTACATAAAACTCACTCGAGAACAACAAAAAGATGGTCAGCTACCATATTTAAATCCTCAAATAAAAATACACAATGGCATAGCAAATGTGAAATGGTATCGCAAGGAAAGCTGGAAAAAAACACTGATAAACGCAACATCAGCCCATCTTACTGCATGAAAAAGGCAGTTATAAGAAATGTGGTCAAAACAGCATCAGCAATATGCACAGAGGATAGAGAACGGGAGGAATCACTAAAAGTAGCCGTAATCATAGCTAGTTCAAACGGTTATACGAGATCGAAATCTACCACCCAATCTCGAAATACAAACAAGACAGTGAGGATCCCACGTAAAAGTAGAATTCCTTTGTACATCCCCTTCGTCTCTAACTCCTTAACTGTTGCTATACACCGGACTCTTGCGAGCACAGTTGCAAGATGATGTTGTATTGGTGGACATCCCGAACGTCAGTATCAAGCGACAGTTAATTGCAAAAAAATTCAACGATAGGCAATGTGTGTCAGAGTGTTGTGTTGTTTGTCTATTCGGTAACGCTGGTGATTGCACGAAGATCGGAGTTATATACCAAATAGGATGTCAACGTGCAACGCCATTTGTATTAGAGGAACTAAAAGGATGCTAAGCGTCCCCAAGAAACATTTGGCTGGTAAAAGGCGTGGGAGTTCGATGACACCGTTAGGGTACCACAAAAGTGAGAAGCATGATGGGAATGAGTTTGAAATTAAATGTGCGATATTAGCGCACGAGAAAGAAATATCTGCTAGAAAGGTATTGGAAGCATTCTGGATTTCCGTCAGGAATCCGACCATGAATAACAAAAATGAGTGTTTATCAATTACCAATTACTTCTTGCCGTTCGTAACACTCTGTGAGCTATAAGATTGCCCCACATGCAGTTGCTTAACGTTATCTATACATCAGTACTAAAGGATACTGCGCAGCGCGTAGATCTCATTCGCCTTGGTGACAATCTTTAAGAACGCGGTGGTTCATCAGCCCCGCTAGTCGGTGAGACTGGTCAGTTTGTTTTCCTTTTGAAAGTCTTGCGTGGTGTACTTAGAACAATACCGAGGCTTGGCGAGAAGAGAGGAGGAGTTTTATGGGATATGCATGGCATCAAAGACCTCGAACCATTGGGGCCACGTATACGAGTCTGATTGCTACCTGCTTGTGGTGGTCCTGTTTTGACTGAACGCAATGAGGCGTTCGAGTATATGCATCGGTAACGTACGAGCTATATAACCGACACAGTTTGTTGCATGGCGAAAGATTTCCATACATTGCAAAAAGGTTGTCATCCAACACATCGTCAAAGCCCGTAAACTGAAAGGTCAACTACCTGAAAGGTGCATGTAATCTTTGGCAAGAGCCATTCACGTCAAACTCATCATCACCTTGAACTTCCGTACACTGTTGAGTGAGTTCCAACCCTGTATAGGCTTCTGCGATATCTCGCTGTGCCGTTTGCTGCGCTGTAGGAGACACGCATGAGAAATAGATCCGTCATCAGCATCGAAAACTACACCATATACTGATGAGAAAAAAGTGGGTGGCTGCGCGATAGCTGTGTGGAACGATTACTACAATTTATGGAAGAATTTGGCTCAACGTCGACTAGACTCGCCTTTGTACGACTTCTACGATGAACGCAATGCGTTGATGTCTAAAATACCTAGTAAGCAGGTGGACATTGTCGGAATCGACGCAAATGCGAAGATGAGACTCGAACAGCAATCCGATGTGCTAGGAAAATGGTATTATCCAGCGGAGCGCACGTCGGACAACGGTGATCGTCTGGTCGACTTATGTGAACAGGCAGGCCTAATCATCGCTTCCACGTTTAATAGGAATCATCGACGCCATCAGCTCACATAGCAAGGGTCAACCCTTTTAACGCCTGTAGAGCAGCGCAAGCGGAAGATGAGGACTCTTAAGCTTCAGCTCGACTATATTCTGGCGAGGAAACATCCCTCAGTCGGATATCCGAAAATCCGGAGCTGTTTGGGACGCTGCTTTCGACTTCGACCACCGTCCACTTCTTCTCAGCCTTAAGATACGGTTCCACAAGACCGAGGAGTACCTCCTCAACCGAAAATCGACATGGCAAGTTTGAAAGACGAAAAATGTAGAGCAGATTTCCGCCTACTTGTGTCTATCCATGTTGGAGTAGGAAGCAGGAGTAGGAAGAAGCTTTGCGATGAGGATTTCTCCAGAAAGTGCATCCAGGACGCTGCAAGGGAAACACTTGCGGTTCAAATGCGCGAAAGAAGTTTGCCTGTGCATCTGCGGAGGCAAGATCCACGTACAATTCTGTATGTGTCGCCCACAGCACTGGTGATTTCAACCAGGAAAAGCGTCTTAGAAGGCAGCTGAGTCGTCAGCTGCAACAAGACCGCCATAAGATGGACGCCGAGAGCGAAGGAGTCCGAGAAAGCATGAGAGGACAAGAACCCTCAGAAAGCCTATGCTTTATTAAAGCAGTATAGCGGCAATATGAAAAGATGTTTTCCAGTCCTCAACACTGCTAGTAGAACTGCACAGCTCTCGATGAAGCAACCCTCCCAGTTTCGAGAAATCACTTCAAGACCTTGCTGAACCGGCAAGCGCCGTCAGCTCCTGAACTTGAGCACGTTCATAGACCGACATATGCGGTTAACGAGGAACCACAGACGGAGTCGAAGGTTCTGATGTGTATCCAAAAGAAAATGGAAAGTCTGGTGGAGATGGTAGGATTAGTGCAGAAAAGCTGAAATATCCTCGTCCACTTGGGATTCGTGAGACGACGAAGATCATCCGTTCGATAAGGATCAACAAAAGGATATCGGACTCGTAGAGACGCGCTATCATATTTCCGCTCTAAAAGAAGATCGATCTACAATTGACCACGTGTTCATTGTTAAGAGAGATATGAAAATCTGGCAGCGGTATTCGAAGCCAATGCAATTAGCGTTTCCGGGCTATGAAGCCACTTTCGAATCTCGTCATCAAGGCCAACTTTCCTGGTACTCCGCGCCGACGGAGTACCAGGAAAGTTCGCTCGCTTGCTTGATGACATGAATCAACAAACAACTGCCGCAGTTCGAACACCAACCGGATGTACGTCGTTTAACTGAAGTAACTGAAGTACTTTTGAGGTAGTAATAACAGGGGCAGTGGCAGGACTCTTCCTGTTCAATTTGGCCATCGGCGACATTATGCAAAGAACAGTAGATCGATATCCTGACGATATTATCCTCAAATCAGAACGCCACTTGATCGGTCCTCAGTACGCTGACGATGTTGTTATATTCGCAGAAAGCAGTACGAAACTTCAACATGTTATCAATCTTGTATCGAAGCTGGCTGCAGTCTGTGGACTATGTCTACGCCCTGATAAATGCAAACAGATGTGGATCTCTTCGAGACCTCGAACGGGAATCAGGGTGGACGGACAACCGATAAGACTCGTTGATGAGTTCTGTTACCCAGGCTGTACTCTGAAGAACAACGGCAGTTACGAGAAAGCTATTAGGCAAAGATACACTGATACTAGTTCTGCATTTAATTCCTTAACGAAATTCCTGTAGTCAGCCCCCATCACTAACGAAGTCAAGCTGCGGGTCTACCTGTCCGCAATTCGCTTCATCATGATGTACGGATCGGAGACTTGGGCAGCACCATCTAAGGTGATGGAGAGGATTGATTGCACGGAATGAAAGCTGCTTAGGCGGCTACTTGGCTACTTTTGACAAAGAGTATGCCACAATGAAGATCTTTACGCAGAAATTGATGTTGTATACCGGTGGATGACACGTGGAAGATGCCCACATCTTGCACCGCCTTCGAAAGTGACTAAAGTAAATCGTCTTCGCTTGTTCAACGAGCTCTGAGGAGTTTGTAGGGTTCGAGCTGGAAGAAGCCACCTGGCCGAAAACGGAAGTTCTGGACTGGTGAAAGAGTACCTGAGGACACTCGGCGTGGATAGGCAGTTCAGGTGAGACGTGAGGTTTCGCAGAATATGGAATAGCGACGAATGGATAGATTCTGTGCAAGCTCTCGCAGAAGATCGAGAAGGTTGGGCAGAGCTGTGTTCAAGGACGGCACACTTCGGCGAAGATGCGGGTAGTCGCGTCAGGCGATGACATCAGCCCGCCGATTAAGTCAAGTATGTCAAGTCATATACATATTTCTAAAGCATTACTCGATGTATGGGTGTTCTTCCTGACGTAAAAATGACGTAAACAGCTTCATCGTACTGATAAAGATAAGTTCTACATCAAATCATGTAAGCTGTTGTGTACTATTTAAGCAACCGTTTGTGTGGGTGTTTCCACTTTTTGAAGAAGGCATGGCACCAAGTTGAGGCAAACGTGAAAGGAAATAGATACGTGGAGGATTCATAGAGGTGCAATGCAACACGTGCAGTGGCCATGAATATGGAACGGTTGCAACATAATTTACCTTTCGCGACATCTGCACAAAGTTATTGCGCACGACGATCCGACGCCGTGGGATCCATCACACTCCATTTCAAAGTTATCTGGTTCGACGCCATTGGACCCGTCGCACACTCTTCTATAGGTATCTGGAGCCGGCGCACTAATCTGACGCCGGTGGACCCGTTATACCCCCTTCTATACGTATCTGACGCCGGTGGACCCGTCGCACTCCCTTCCATAGGTATCTGGCGCTGCTGGACCCGTCACACCCCCTCGCCCAGGGACCCGTCGCACTACCTTCTATAGGTTTCCTTCGCCGGCGCACTAATCTGACGCCGGTGGATCCGTTGCACCTCCTTCTATACGCATCTGGCGCCAGTGGAACCGTCGCACTACCTTCTATAGGTTTCCTTCGCCGGCACACTAATCTGACGCCGGTGGATCCGTTGCACCTCCTTCTATACGTATCTGGCGCCAGTGGAACCGTCGCACACCCTTCTGCACGTACTTGTCGCCGGTGGGCCCGTCGGACCCCCTTCTATACGTATCTGGCGCCGGTGGACCGTCGCACACCCCTCTATGCGTATCTGGCGCCGGTGGACCCGTCGCACTACCTTCTATAGATTTCCTTAACATATACATATACACATACACATACACATACACACACATACACATACACATACACATACATACACATACACATACACATACACATACACATACACACACATACACATACACATACACATACACATATACACATACACATACACATACACATATACACATACACATATACACATACACATACACATGCACATACACATACACATACATGCACATACACATACACATACACATACATATACACATACACATACACATACACATACACATACACATACACATACACACACATACACATACACACACACATACACATACATACACATACACATACACATACACATACACATACACACACATACACATACACATACATACACATACACATACACATACACATACACATACACACATACACATACACATACACATATACACATACACATACACATACACATACACATACACATACACACACATACACATACACACACACACACACGATAGTTTTGCACATATTAGGTCACAGGTATTTCGTACATCATATCCTACTGATATCACTTGATTGACCAAGACTTGAATTTGATCGAAAACAGCTGAAGAATTATCTGCTGAGTTGTGAGCTAGTCTCATATTAAACAGTTTTTGTACTATTTGAGACCTGTTTGTGGTTTTATTGCAGTATGTTTCCTGCAGTGTTTTTCAGTTCAGATCCAGTTGTAGTTTTCTCGAATCTGTTTTATATCTTTTATGGCAGTCTGAGCTCTGGCTCTCAAGTTTTCCTTGAGTAGCAGTATTTTTTCTATGAAATTTAGCTCTTTGCTTTTGTGAACTAGTGTCTCGAAAGTAGTCCAGTATTCTTCAGCATCTTCGTGAAACTTTGGTAGAGATGCTTGGGGAGGTTTTATCGATAGATAACGGCATTGTCCCGTTTGATTGTGTACCGAGTCGACTGAATTTGGCAAACCTGATTGTGAAGTGCTCGGTTCACTCTTATTATGGTTGCTATTTTGTTCACCCCACGGATCTCCCTCAATAGAGAGATCACAGCCGGTTAGTCGCGAGGCTACGTGGCGCGTCCCCGGGTGGCGGATAGGGGGCTAATCGCGAACCAAAAGCGACCTTGTGCTTGCCCAGAGACGCAGGTGGATTCAGGGGATGGACTCCCTGTTTCTGCTGAGCCATTATTGACTCATGACATCCTTGTATCCCGCACGTCGGTCCGGCCAAAAGCCTGCAATCAAGTGACTGGGAGGTGCAAGGGAGGCGGTTTGGAGTCGCCTCCAACAAATAAGCTCCACATGTCCACTCCGGGAGAACGGAAGTTCTCCCAGAAACTCATGGGACTAGAGGCTTGCAACCTGTCCATGGGTTTTAAAATTTTCACGCAAAACACAGTAATAGAAAAGAGTCTCCTGATTCCGGAGGAAAGCCTGGTACGGTAGCGCCAGGTAGGACGGGGCTGCAAGAGTCATGTAGGCTACCAAAACGGAAAAGGACAAGGATGGCGATCTGTACTTATACGCACGTACGCTTGCATCGGAAGCGGCATAGAAGATCTGATGATGCAAGCCAAGAAGATCAAGTACGACGTCATCGGACTGACCGAGACGAGACGACGTCACCCTCTCAACGCCATATATGAAACTGGAGAAGAACTGTTCTTAGGAACATGCGACAGTAGAGGTGTTGGTGGAGTTGGCGTCTTTGTCAACACGAGTATGGCAAAGAACATCGACTCTTTTGAACAACTTACGACCCGAATCGGACGTCTGCGGATGAGAAGATGTGGCCCAACACCAGCTTTGACTATCTTCGTCGCTTACGCTCCAACATCAAGCTACGAAGAAGAAGAAGTCAAAGCTTTCTATATGGACCTGGAGAAGTTCCACCGAGAAGACCATGCCTTCTACAAGGTCATAATTGGCGATTTCAACGCCAAGGTTGGCCCAAGAAGAACGCCGGAGGAACTTCACATCGGGACCCACTGCCTACAATGGAATGACCAGGGGGAGAGGCTCTCCAAGTTCATCATGAGGACTAAGACCATCCATGGGAACTCGCAATTCCAGAAGCCCTCCTCTCTACGCTGGACGTAGGAGTCACCCGGTGGAGGGTACCGTAATGAAATAGACCACATCATCGCCAATAAAAGGTTCTGCCGACGGACGTCGGTGTTGTACCAAAGTTCTATACGGGATCGGACCATCGCCTCCTCCGAGGAAGATTTTCCTTCACAAGGAGAGCAGAGAAAGCCGCCAAGTTCAGAGAGAGAAATCCCAGGACTACCATCAACTGGGATCTCTTCGCTACGTTACCCGGCTTTTGGGAAGATTCCGCAATGGACAACATCGACGAGGAATATGACCGGCTTGTTGAACACCTTCACGACTGCGCGATGAAGGCTGAGAGTTTTAAAACCACCAAGAGGCGCCTGTCTCTTTAAACTCTTGAGCTGATACGCCAGCGTGGAGCAGCACGAGCCGCAGGGAACCAAGAACTCACGTCCGAGCTCGCAAGGCTTTGCAGAGAGGCGATAAAGGAAGACCTTAAAGAGAGAAGAGCAGAAGTGCTGGCTGAAGAGAGGAGGGGAAAAGCATCCGCTATGCCCGTCGAGACTTCGCCAGTCGCAAGACGAGGATGACTGCTCTCCGGAACCCAAAATGAACAGCCATCGATAAGGGGGATGGAGAAAATCATCTACGACTTCTACTCTGATCTCTTTGACAGCCATGTCCACTTGCCTCCTCACCATCTGAGGGAAGACGGACAAGTCATTTCAGAGGTTCTCCCGTCCGAGATACGACATGCTATCATGTCGGTAAGAAATCGTACGGTACCCGGTCCCGACAGAATAAGACCAGAACACCTGAAGAGCCTTCCGCCAGAACTCATCAACACCCTGGCGAGGCTCTTTACACGTTATCTGTCGGAATGCAAGGTTCCTAAACAGTGGAAGACCAGCAAGACCGCGTTGTTGTATAAAAAGGGAGATCCACATGACATCGGCAACTATCGCCCAATCTGCTTACTGTCCGTCATCTACAAGCTCTTTACAAGAGTAATCCTTAATAGGATTGCAAACGTCTTGGATGAAGGACAGCCATGCGAGCAAGCACTGTTTCGAAAAGGATTCAGCACGATTAACCACATTCACACTGCTTCGAAACTCATCGAGGTATCACGAGAGTACAAGATACCGCTCTGTCTCGCCTTCATTGACTTAAAGAAGGCCTTCGACGCAGTTGAGATGGAAGCGGTCGTGGAAGCCTTGGACAACCATGGCATCCCTGTGCAGTACATAAAGGTACTTCGAGAGTTGTACAGCAGCTTCACGACCGGAATTTCGCCATTCTACAAGAACATCATCATTGACGTGAAGAGGGGGGTTCGACAGTGTGATACAATTTCTTCCAAAATATTCACAGCCACCCTCGAGAACGTAATGCGAAAGTTGGAATGGGACTACATGGGAGTGAAGATTGATTCGTTCCGGTTTTTCAGCCGAATCTACAAAAGACGATGTTCATGCGGAACGGATGGGTCTCGGATTCCCCATTCACGCTCAACGGAACGAACATCCGAATGCGCCAGCTATCATATCCGAATGCACCAGCGTTCATCTGGGTCGGGAACTGAACATGATGAACGACCTGACCCCTGAGCTGGGCAGAAGGAGACGAGCGGCTTGGGGAACGTACAAAAGCATTGAGGATGTAGTGAAGAAGACCAGAAACACCCGGCTCGGTGCTCACCTCTTCAACACCACCGTACTTCCTGCTTTGACCTATGCTTCGGAAACCTGGGCATTTCGCAAGCAGGAAGAAAACGCGGTGAGCGTCATTGAACGCGCAATTGAGAGAGTGATGCTAGGAGTATCCCGTTTCACGCAAGTGAGGGACGGGATTCGAAGTTCTCTCCTACGTCAACGATCGAAGATTAGAGACGCCGCCGCGTTTGCCAAGGAAAGTAAAATAAGGTGGGCCGGACACGTGATGCGCTTTAATGACAACCATTGGACCAGAGCCGTGAGCGACTGGGTTCCCCGCAATACTAAGCGCACTACAGGAAGACCGCCGACCCGGTGGTCAGATTTCTTCACGAAGTCCTTCAAAGAAAAATATGATGCTCTTCGTGTCCAACGCGAAAGGAGGAACCACTGGGCTACTCTGGCACGCGATCGGGACAAATGGAAGAATTACTGACGCCCGCTCGACCAGTTCGAAGATCAACGGGAGTCAAGGTGATCATGGTGATTTTGTTCACCATCGTCATTTTGTGTGATTTGGGTTTTTACCTCATCTAAGTTTTGGTTTTTACCTCTTGTAGTGTACCCGAGTTTTACACTCATTCTGTCCAAAATGCAACTGCTTTCTTCTAATCGTGCAGTTAATATGAATATAAGGTCATTTGCCTCTGCTATATCTATTTGCAGTTGAGATTCATCTTCAATTTGCTCTATTTTGAGCATTAAATCTTTCTTCTCAGATTTATTTTTATAGTTTTTGTACTCGTCCCTTATTTCATTTTCATTCGTTTTCATTTCATTTTCATTTTCATTACAATTTTTGCAGATTTTCTCTGCCCTCCCTAATCTGCCTGATACCGCTCGTTAAGAGGGTAATTGCTGACCTACATTTTTCGTAGCTCTCTTCGTCTACGGTAGAGTAATCAGCCTTTGTTGTGTACTCTTTGTATCTGGAGACTAAATTTTTGAGCGTTGATGCTCTCAACACAATTGCTGTCTTATGGAAATGAAGAACCATTTTTTGGCAAAATCTTTCCAAAATTTACTCTGCTGTGATTATTCAGAGATTTAGCTCCAGGTACTGAGTACGGGAGCGAGATTACTCGCAATTAAGGTGAGTCACTCTGATTAACTTCAGAGATTTAACTCCAGGTACGTTGTGTACGGGAGAAAATTACTCACAACTGACGTGAGCTACTCTAATTTATTTCAGAGATTTAGCTCCTTTTACTTTGTACGGGAGCGTTCCCAAAAACGGGATGAATCAATGGATTCTAGGTCTTTGGTTGGACCTATGTGCTCTTTATTAATGAGATAGTCTCTTCTGCTGGCCTCGAAAATGATACTCTTTGCCGCGGGAGTATTGACTTGTTTTAGCCGATGCACCAGACTATATAAGTGGGTGACTAGAGACCTAGGGCTTTCATCACCCTAATTGAACACACCGAAACGGTGGTTCGGTGGAATGTGTTTATTACACAGTAGGCAGAGAATGTGAACGAAGTAATGAGTGGGCAGAGCGTTGTCTGCCGCACTCTTGGACGATACAAGTCGTTATGCCACGAAAATAACTATAACAGCGAACGGTACTTTATAGCACGCCCCTTATCTATCATCGGGGTCGATCATAGTCCTTAAGTTATTGTATTTTTTTGTTCACATATTTATTTTCCATGTTAATGTCCTTTTTTTATTTGAAAGAGAGCGAGGGTAGGTAAGGAAACAAAAAAAGAACATTAACATGGAAATAAATACAATTCTGAGCCAAATTTCAAAAGCGAAACATGAACAAAGCCAAAACAATAACTTCTCAGATCTATAAAGCAATGGCAAATACAGCAAACATTAAAAAAAACTGAAAAAAAAGGAACCTAAAGGACGAAAAATCAGAAAAAAAGCAAAACAATGAAAAATTACAAAAAATTCGATCAGAGTGACGTCACTTGGCAAAATTCGGCAAACTGCCGTGAAGCAGTCTGCGAGCGGTCAAAGGCTGCGTTGCCTCAGCGTGACCGCTCGTGCAAGTACACTCTACTTCACGTCGTTTTGACTCAACTGTATTTGTTGAAAACCACATGCATGGGGTATCTTAATCTTTCCGTTAATTCATCAGTTATAGTCGGCGCAAAACGTACCGGAGTGACGCATCACGGGCCCCGCCCAATCGCGGCAGGTTGGGTCGCTAGAAGCTCTGCTGTATCTTGGACTCCATCGCGATGTGAAGAGGGTGCGTGGTTACGAGCATTCCTTACGAACTCGCCGCGAAGCTAGAAGATTCCCAAGCTCTGTCAAAACAATAAAAAGAACTATTTTGAAATTTCCACAGCTGAAGCACTGTTCTCTTCGAATCTAAGCAATTTTATTCTCTGCTAAAGATTCTCCTACAAAGGTTCCGGTTAAAATGTAGTTGGAGACGGGAGCGCTCAGTGGCGCCCTTAATTGCCAAAGTAAATAATTAAATACATCAGGGTCCTAAGACCAATGCATTACGACATGTAATGTTAGAGCGTTGAGAAATAAGGGCGCCACTGAGTGGCCCCAACTACATTTTCCTCAAGGTTCCTTCTAGAACTAAGGTACGAGCATACTCAGCAATATAGTCTTGCTAATCTGTGTGCTCACGGAAAATGCTGAGAAAAGGACACCGTTGCTTAAAACCAACTGAACTAATTGCTTTTGTGAACCCAATACTGAAGAAATTCTATACTGAAGAGTTTCCCAGAGCATTTCTGCTCAGGTCCAGAAAAAACTCCTGGAGTCTCTGGAACCCTTCATCTTTGTCGCTTGTTTTAATGGATCTAAATTCTCATGATTAGTTTTTGTGAATTTTCAGAAATTGAACGGCTTAGCTAGTGCTCAACGATGAAATTGTAATACTAATTCAATTACTCATCAGTGGTTTTCCAAATACAATGCGATGACTACATAAAATAAGTTTTTCTCAGTGATTCTCAAGCCTTGCATTTGTGTTAACGTCCGACTTCTGTTTCTTTCAATTTGTTTTAGATGATTCATCCTCGAATAATCATAAAGTTAGTTTAAAGTTTTTGGCGTTAATTAATCCACTTGCCCCGATGCGCCCCCACCTTCACTTCAATTTAGAATCTTTTGAGGTTTACGAACGTGCAAATGGCCTGTACAATGACTTGCTATGGCTAGCCGATGTGTCAATTCAGTATTTTTGTCCTCCCAGACAAGTCTAGTAGCAATTTATCGACCCTGGAGGGATGAAAGGCTTGGTGAGCAATAGGGCAGGCTCGAGCCTCCGATCGATTATGCAGGAAACGGAACCTCTCACCGCTGCACTACACTCGCTCAACCGAATTATCATATTCCGCAAGAAACATGCTCGTACATAGAAGAATATTATGGATAGCCACTCAGTATGCATCTTTCAGACTGATGCACAATTCAAGTCCACATATTTCTGAGAAGACAGACAAAAAAGAAACGTAAGAAAAAGAGGTATTTCTAAGAGCGATATTGAGTGGATGACTGCAAGCAAATGATTTTCGGATGTAGCAAAGAGAGGCCTCAGTAGATGACATTATTCATCAGCAGATCAGTGGACTGTGCAGGCTGAAAATTGGAAGATTTACTGAAGTTTCTGCCAATCTCAACCCCATGCTAGCACATGTCATTAATGTCATTTCCTAACCAACAGTGTCAGCTTTACACATATTTCAAAAAGTAACCTACGATGTTGTGTGCAAGACAGATGGATGTTAGTCTGTATTGAATGCACATCTATCCTCACAGTAAAGAAAGTACTTCTAAAAACAACAGTTGAGTGAATCTGTATTATATAACAGTAAATAGCAGAAGTGGGCCTGACCTCCACTCACTATTCAAGTTTCAAATACTTCCATTTACATCAAAAGGATCCACAACACGGTTTTAGCTAAGACTCCTAACCTCGCCAGTGGAGCTGCTACGCGACCGCACGTGCAGCCGTTGAAGTATAATTATATGAGACCCGCATCACGTTGTTAGTGAAGGCGTCCACTGGCAGCCCTCCAAAATATGCGGTGAGCTTGTCAGAGCTGACAGTTTTTTTTTCTTATAGTTCTTTCTGGATAGGATTACGTAGTCCTGGCAAATCCCCTTCCATAAGTCCTATCGATTGTTATGTTTTGTTCCTGAGGTGCTTCTGAGATCACAGATTGTATACCTTGCGCAAGTAAATAGAGAAGAGAACAGCAAAGCGAACGGTGAAAGTAATGTAAAAGTACTTTGTCAAGACTACTTGTCATATTTATGGATACTTCATCACAAAGAATATGAAACTATTGCGCATATTGCGTCAGTTTAGATGGACCACTTTATTTGAAGCGAATTTTAAATGCAACATGGTATCGTGGTAAGAATGGGTAAATAAAATGGAATTCAAGTCTGCTCGTTTGGCTTGGTTTTATCGACTTTTAACTTTTTTTTTGTTATAAAAGGTACGGAACTAGCCGTAACTTACGAAGACGGCAATTGACTCCAGCATACTTTATCATTATTCTACGTCTGGTAGCACATACATACGTTAGTGCCCATTTCAGGGACCAAAGCAGCTACAGACATGCAAATGTTGACCCCTTATCGCGAAGGGTATAACACTTTGGTGACAATATCATAGAGGATGTTTCTTGTATTGTTTCATTGTCAATTTGCTTATTATACAGCTGATTTCTCCGAAATAAACGTTATAAGCAGTACTATTTGTTTTACTAAAAGAAAACTCTGCGAAGCACAGTTAGGAGTAGTCGAAGTGTATGCAGCTTTGATTAATCATAAGAAAAGTACATGCATATATAATGTATGCTACGTAAAGTATCGTAAGTCGTGTAGAAACACTGGCCTGACACATCGGATAGCCTCTACATGTCATTGCTTAAAGGCAGCATACCACGAATCTGAGGTGTTGCGGATTTCAGGTGGAGTATCCCTATACGGGGTCGTAGATTATGGAGACGGGGTGGTTCCGCTCATCTCTCCCTGCATTACTGCAAACAGCTGCCTCCAGAATGAGGTTTTGTACGACACCATCTATTGCAACACTCCACCTCTTGCGCCGCCTCCGCCCTGCGATTCGTCGAAAATCAATTCGAACTGCCCGATAGGTAGTAAGGGACGCTACGCGTGCAAAGGTGGTACGCTGCAATAGAAGGCATCGTACAAAGCCGCATTCAGGGCCGGCTGCTTGCAGTGATTCAGGGAGAGATGGGCGGAACCACCCCGGTCTCCATAATCCACGACCCCGTATACGGATATCCCACCTAAAATCCTTACCACTCCAGATTCGTGGTATGCTGCTTTTAAGCTAGGCATGAGTTCGTAAACCTCATCCGAATATCGATGAAACGCGTTGGCGCATCCCAAACCAATTGATTATCACCAGCCACTTTATCACTTACTTGATTTGTCTTGTAGGTACAATTCTAAGTTTTCTTCCTATGTTGCAAAAATTTCCGCGGTTGTCTTTGGTCAGTAAAAGGGGGAGGGGGCAGCTGATCATCGATTCATTGTTTTTATTCTCTCCAACAAGTCTTTATCGACCCTGGAGGGATGAAAGGCTTGGTTTGCGATAGGGCGGTTTCGAACCATCGAACACAGCGGGCCTCTAACCAGCTGCGCTACACTCATTTCGTCAATAATAGTCAGCTTATTTGAGATGAAATAATGTAAGATCTTTCTGCAGATGAAGAACGCTTTTTTGCCTTTGTTTTAAACATTAATTTCATTCTTATCATATTCTTTTGTGAAACGTTAAGTCAGAACCGGAAGAGTTGCATTCTTAACACTGCATTAGAGTTTTGAAAGATAGTAGTGGTTCTTTGCAGATTCCAGTCAAGAGAAACTGGAAAAAGGCATTTGTGATGATTATCCTTCAGGTGAAATAGATATAAATAAACGCCAAAGGTGCTTTGCCCCACCATTTTGATTTTTTTTAATCTGACGGAAAGAATGACATGACCTTCCGGTGTCTTCAATACAGCGATTCAGAGCGAAACGGTAAGGTTCAGCAAATAACACTATGGCTTTTCAGAATTTGAGAGACGTATTATGCACCACGGCATAATACGTCTCTCAAATTCGTTCAGACGCAGAATACTTGTTTATTCAGACAACATTAATGTTAGAAAAGAATTGCTGCAGAATTACTCGGAACCTGATCTCTGAACTGCTTTCCACACATTTATGACGCCATGAGTTGTTTTGTATGCATCTTTATCATTTTCCTCTTAACCTTTTGAAAACAGTGGTAACGTGATTCGCTTCGTCTCCTTCATTTTTACACGCTGCTGCTGTAAATAAAGATGGTCAAAGAACGCTCACAAAACACTGCCTACGTCTAACATATCTCCGCAAGACTTCCTATTCTTTATTTTTTTGGACACAAACCTGAACCTCCGATGCAGTCGGTGGTTCATTGATGTACATGTCGGTCTCTAGATGCGCTCGAATTCTGGAACCTATGCAACTTGACGATTCAGCAAGGGACTGAAATGCTTCTTCTACATTGGAGGGGTTGCTTGCCACAGAGGTACTCCGTCGGCAGTGCTCAGAACATATGAGCATCTTCATCTTCCCGCTGCACAATCTCAGTAAAGCCTATTTTTTTTCTTTTTTTTTTTGTTCATCAACCTCTCCAAGTTCCTTCGCTTTCAACGTTCCTTCGTTCTAGCGATCACGTTTCACTCGACAACGTAACTTTTCTCTCAGATGCTTCTCTTAGTTGGAATCATGAGTGGTCCGGATGACTCATAGAGAATTGCACATATATCTTGTCTCCACAAATGCAAATCGAACTTTTGCGGACTTGAGAGATTTCTTTGCAGCATACTGAATACCCTTTGTGGTGAAGTCTGCCCCGTGAAAGGCCTTCTGGTCCTTTCTCCACTACTAAACAACACTCACTGACCGATTGCTTTCTTCATTCTTCATATTTCAGACCGGTCTCGCTTCGTATAAGGTGGAACACCTCAGCTTCGTTCCTAGAAACTTTCCTTTAAGCTTGAAACAACTGGCCGGTGGTCGATTTCTGGACATCCGAGAAAGGAATTCCTCTTGTCAGAAAGTAATCGAGTTGAGGTTGAAGAGTTATCATTATACGCTTGCACTGTTCTTCAGACCTTAAGAAGGGCCTCCTTCTATTGTTGTTCTGCACTTGCATTACGGGATGATATCATACTTGTATCACACCGGATTGTTGTTTTTTGCATCTTCCATCTCTGTGTTCGCATAAATTCCGATGTTAACCACTTTATTAACCACGTTTGACCGGCTACTTTGGACACATATAATCACACAAATGTTGGGCCTTTACGGTGTGGTTTTTAAAATTTCTACATCTTCCTGCAGTACAGAGACGCATCTTGACGATGTTAAGTCAAATGTTTTACAGGGTTATTTTAATCATAACTCACAGCTATTGCACAACCTCTCACGTTCTTCTCATCAGAATGATCGCGGTAAACGCTGCAATTCTTTAATTTTGCCTTAAATGGAGCACAGAACAAAGACTTTTATTCGGCAAACGTTTCCGCGTAGTCGCCTTCTTCAGAGCCTGGAAAGCTAAAACATATATAGTGCTTTCTCAAATTCTCTTTAACAATTCATCATAAGACAAGTTTCATAAAACATATCATAATATAAGACAAGACAGTGACAAGTTTCCAGTGCTTCCATTTTTTCATGTTGTTGTGAAAAGAAAATTTCGTAGGCTAAAGGCGCAAACGTTCAAATCTGCTTCGACAATGATGGGACAAGTCCGAGAGTGTCAGACTAAGCACCAACGCTGGAAAGTACTGAGATGGGTGGGACGGATTCTTCAGCGTCAGATAGATGCGCCTGTAACTTTCCGCCTGTGACGGCTTGAAAGTGGTGGCTTGTTGATGACGATTGGCGTTAAGCTTGCGGTTACATGACCGCTTTGTGGGAGGGTGCGATCTTCCAGAAGAGCAAAGCAGGGAATTGCTGCCGAGGCCACATTTTCCACACTTGACTCCACATGCATCCTCATGTGCCGTTTTCAGTCAGAGGGGCACAGATTCAGTTTTGTCGCCAGTGCTGTCTTGGAAACTGAACCCAGTAACCGTGGACATCTCCCGACGTGGTGATTGTCAGAATTCTCGTCCACGGTGCAGAATAGGCAGCTGGACTTAGGAGCAGTTCTTTTCAGAAGTGTTTGGCAGACTTTTTCAAGACTGTCGAGGCGGGGGAGTAGATGGTGTAGTAGTGCGGCGGTGTCGCACCTATCCAGATCGTCCAACTCGGAGAGCATAGCATCAGCAGAAGAAGACATGATTTTGTGTTTCTTGATGTTTCTCGCTATTATTTGTACATGTTTAAGAGGTCTGTATCTTGAACCTGTCCTCAACGAACACCCTGGATGTAATTTTCACTGCTCTTGATGATGCGCCAAAGTGTTTTTCAGTGCATAATAAAAAATGTTGTAATTAACTGCGGGCACCCGAGAAGGCACATCGTTGTAAATGGAGTACTTTGTCCAAAACGATGATATCCTTAAGAGAGCCGACCGAGATAATATGCTTTTGTGCATGCGCATATGAACATAATTGATAACATGTACATACAATCGATAATGAACAGATGTTAGCCTTGTACATTTTCTCGGGTTGAAACAGATCAAATCCGTATCGTGTACGACACTATGAAATACAAAGTTCGCACCTACATAATTTATGGTTCTTCTGATCTTTTTGATATCTGATCTATTTTTGCTTCGCTTCCGCTGTGGTTGTTTCTTCGTCGAAGCCGCTGTGGTAGTTTTTTCGACTGGTAGCCCGCAAGCGGGCAGCTCAGTAAGCTCGATAGCAGCAAGCGCTAATGTAAAGAAGCGAACTGTGTGAGACTGGAAGATTCAGAAGTTTTGCAAATATATGTATATGTACAGGTGACTTGTTAGCACGAATTTCTTGTGCTTACTACCACACTGGACTGCACATTCTTCCCTCCCGGCGGACTTCTGCTAACTTAGCCGCAAGTCTGGTTACCTTCGTTGGCTCCATATTTGAGTGTGAACTGCTGGGTTTCACATAAGGCTGTGACCAACTGTTGTTTTCGGAACTCGCACGTAGCTTTAGTTCCGCACCTTTTTTTTTCTAAAGGTAGCTTTGCATCGTTGTTGCTTCGAAGTGTGCTAATTGAGTCTTCTGGACACAGGAAGTTGTTTACTGAGTTGCTGTACTGGCACCTGATCCTGCTTATGCAGTTATGAAATCGAGTTTGAGTTTCTGTGTAAGAACACTGCGCTGCAACTTAGAAATGTTCCGGAAGAGCAAATGAAGCGTTTTCGATATCGCAAATCGTCTTTTTTTCTTTTTTTTGCGATGAAACTTGCAGGTTTCTGTACTGAGATCTCACAGTGGTGTTAACTAACTCCGTTTGACGGGCGCATACGGAGAAAGCGATTGGGTGAAGAATAGTGTCTCGTTGGAAAAGTATACCTCTATTTCCAAGTTAATTTCGGGATTCCAGTGAGGATATGTGACCAAGTTTTGCGATAAGTTTTGCAAATAATGATGCTGCTGAGCGAATGTTTGAGATGTTCCGTATTTCGCTGGTCTGGGCAATACTATAGGCAGATTAGAGGCTTGGCCATGGGACAAAGACTTGCGCCTACATTAGCCGTTGCTTTCATGTCTAAAGTGGAAAAACCCCTACTGGAACGCAAACCTTTATTGTACTGCCGATACATAGATGATTGTTGCATTGTATGTCCAACACAAGCTGAAATGGACTCTTGCTTCGATCTCTTAAATAAACAATCCCAGTACATAAAGTTCACGAGGGAAAAACCTAAAGACAACTGGCTGCCGTTTCTCAATGTCCAGGTTCATTTGTGTAGGGGAAATTGGAAAACAAAATGGTATCGAAAACCAAGTTGTAAAAACATTCTGATTCACTACCAATCGGCGCACCCCTGGAGAACCAAAAAGTCAGTCATTGAAAATATGACTTTAAGACTGCGGCAACGGTTTCATCTGAAGCTCAAGGGCGCATTGCCTCCATAAACATGGATAACCGCATTGCCCAGTCCAATGGGTACCCAGCAAAGGTCTCTCATTCAAATCGGAGCCATGCAACTGAGCGGCGCTGCCACAGGGTAGAACAAGCAACAAAGATCCCTTTCTGCCTTCCTTTTATTTCGGATGACATGAACAATGCAGTGCGAGCAAGCTTACGACAGGCGGGTCTGCAAGACTCAGTCAGAGTAGTGGACATAACACCTGTAAACCTCAAGCAGCAGCTAGTCCGCAATCGCGCATATGACAGACTTTGTGAGACACCGAATTGCATCGTTTGTCCAAGCGGGAGGCAGGGTGATTGCGTGGTATCGGGGGTTATCTACCTAATCACCTGTCAGTTATATGGGGCTGAGTACATTGGCGAAACAGGAAGATCACTATGTATCCGCGTCAAGGAGCATCTAGACGGGCTCGTAAAATCAAAAACATCATCCCCTTTAAGTGCTCATCGCAGACAGTGTCATGACAACACCCCTTTCAAGATAGCTGTCACTATCTTGGCACGCGAATCAGACGTTCTAGCGCGAAAAACATTGGAAGCGTTTTATATCACGGCCAAAAGTCCTATCATGAATCGTAAAGAAGAATGCATCGCTGTGACCAACGAGCCTGCGCCATATCAGGACCTTTGCGGGTTTTGACCTACGGGGTCAGAGGCGGGGGTATCGTTACTAGTTAATACTAGCGGCGCAACTCTCACAACTGGTGGTCCGCTAACATCACGATTTCGTGGCTATCAAGGTGAGCGCTGGTCTGCTTTTCTAACATTGCTTTTAAATAATCTGTTTGCTAAATCATATCTTGTGGGATGACGAGGCGTTTGAGAGAGTAGATTACACGTGTCTTTGATTTTTCCAGGCTCTGAAGAAGGCGACGACGCCGAAACGTTAGCCAGAATAAAGATCAATAACAATCTTGGTTCAGCTTAAGAAAGTAGTACACGATATGTGATCACTTTGTACACTCGTTTGGTTATAGGTATTTGTGTAACTCTATAAAAGATGGCATGAAACACCCACAAAATAGTCCCCGCAGCTACTGAAGCATTCGTAGCACACTGGATATTTTGCTGCCGATTTGTGTCCGTTCTTGTCATTTTTCTGAAGCTCTCAGTGACTTTAACATATTTGAATTCCACTGGTTTTTTTTTTGACAAATTTAGCTGTGTCCATTGTTTTATTTCCATAAAAATTTCAATGCATAATTTTGACTGCAGTTTGTTGAAGTACAACTCTCCGTACTCATAATGGCGCCGAGTTTCTCCACTGCAGACTAAATCTGCGTTGTGTCGCATGTAACCATGCTGGCATCCCTGTGCGTTTGGCCTTAGTGCGCACAGCACAAATTTGGGCTGCCGATGAACCAAGAAGAGGAGTTAAATTGGAAGTGTTTGCGGGAATGGCTAAACGACCTGGTTGATTCCTCTGTCGGTCTCCTAACATTGAACGTTTGGCTTTTCTGACTAGTTTCGATGTAGGACAAATAAGGATGATCGATCATCGTTATCAAGTAAGTCATCACTGCTACTGTAGCAATGGCACAAGCTGGCCAACAGTGTGGATTCCCTTAGAGACTCTTTCTGAGGAGATTTGATGGTCACAAAGGTCAGGTATTTTGCACGTTAATGATTGGTCTTGAGCGCTGTTAAATTTCATAACACGCGAATGTAACTCAATCTTGTCATTAGTCGGAACAACTGGAAGAGGAAAACTTAGATTCTATATGTGATCCGAGAGAATCCTTCACTTAATATTGAAACAAAGTTTGGAACTGGCCTGCTGGTATTGCTTTGATATGCCATTTTTGCATAACGTATTTGATATCAGCCCTTTTGTGGGTAAAATTGGGGAAATCAGGCAAAAGAATATTAACGTCATTACAATTTGTGGGCTTATGGAAATGGAGCTTTGTGTATCATCCAGTCATTCTTCAAAATTTTTTATGAAGTCATATGCTCGCATTTTTGATGTACAGGTGAGGATATGTCTCTAATTGCTTGCTGTGAGAGGTTCATCACAGATAATATTATTGCCGTTCAAATATTCTGTGAAATTACGTATTTCTAGAGGTAAAATTTTGATGAGCGGACGTTGGATGGTCCGATGATTTAAATAAGGACTTTTTCTGGCCTTATTAGGTTAGCGGAGATCATGATCTCCACTACTTCTCCGTACGGCCAACTTTCTCTAGGTATTATTACCAGATCTAGTTCGAGTGATGATATTTTCGAATGTGTTGATTTGAAATGTCTCGGTTGTTTTTAACCCATTTTCCCATTTTCAAGTATCGAGACTTGGGTGCGTATCGTTAGGTACCCACAGCTTCCGCGACAGCTTATCCTTACGGCCAATGACTGGCAACGTCGATCGTTAATTGCACTGCGAAACGTTCAATGGTTAGAGTTACAGTTCAATGACGAAAGTACAGTTAGTCATTGTACTTTCGCCACCGAACGCTACTGAAACCGTTGGCTTTTCTGACTAGCTTGGATGTGGCATGGCAAATAAAAATATCGATATCATCGTTATCAAGTAAACCATCACTGCAACTGTAGCAATGGTACCAGCTGCCCAACAGTGTGGATTCCCTTAGAGACTCTTCGTGAGGAGATAATGGTGGTCACAAAAGTCAGGTCTTTCGCACGTTACCGGTTGCTCTTCAGTGCTGTTATATTGCAAACTACACGAATGTACCTCAACCTTGTCACCGGTTGGAAAGACTGGAAGAGAAAAAGTCAGATTCTTGTTGTGATCTGAGAAAATCTTGTATTCATTATTGAAACAAAGAAAGGATACTTTAATGGTATTATTCTGACTACACCTTAGCTGCATAAGATATTTGATGTTAGTGCTTTTGTAGCTATGCTTGCGGATATCAGGCAAGGGAATGATAACATAATCACGGCATGAAGGCTTATGGAAATTGAGCTCTGTGTGTTATCCAATCCTTCTTCGAACTCCTTTATGACATCATATGCTCGCATTTTTGATGCGCAGGTCAAGATCTGTCTTTTGTTGCTTGTTGAGGAAGGTTCCTCACAGACTGTATTATCGCTGTTCCGAACTTTTGCGGAACTTCGTATTTCTAGAGAAAAAATTTCATTTAGCGTGACGTTGAATGATCCGACGATTTAAATAAGGACTTGCTGGCCTCATTATTAGTAGCACAGGTCATGACCTCCACTACTTTGCAGAGTTCATGACCTCAACCCAATTGAGTTTTATGCCGTTATTTTTCACTCTTAAAATACTCACTGTAATATTTAAATGGTTGATTTGAATAGAGATTTCTGAATCTATCCTGTTAAAGAGTATTTCTTGTCTAAATTCGAATAGACATTTGCGCCTTGACGCGCAGACCATTTCTGCGGTGTGCCTTGTGTAACCATGTTGACAAGCGAATGTAGCACTTTTGAATGCTAAAGTGAACGAAGTGACTATTACTAAAGTGTTCGCAATTAGAGAAGGTGGTTTGAACGTACTCAATTTGCACTCGACTTGTACATTAGTTCTTCTCCGCCTTTGTTTTCGGCATTTGCGTATGGAACATACCATACTTATCATTACGAGAATAGAGTACAAGATAATGAATACAGTAAGAACGGCGCCAAATGGCCAGCAATGTGGATTTGCTGAGAGTGCTCTACTCAAGATTATTGAAGACTCTGCGCAGTATTCTGGATGCTCACATATTTCGATCACTGGTGTTACTTCGTTTCTCGAGTAGAGACGTATTTTCACCGTTACAGGCTGGTCCAAAGGTGAAACAGGAAGAGTATACCTAATTTCTTCCGTAACATTTTTGAATGACTTGCATTCATTATCAAAGCACAATTCGCATTGTCCTTTAGGAGGTGTTATAAACGCGATATCTTTATCCCAGGTAATACCGGTATTTGGCTACGCATCACCCGGGTTGATTAGAAAGAAGGATAACGATGCCGTTATTAGGCAGGATACTGTTGATCGAGCAGATGTAAGGGTCACTGATCTGTCGAGGTCTGCTTCGAATTCTCGAATGACGTTTAAAGCGCGAGATTTGGAGGTTCTGGCTAGATGATTTCTGGACTGAGCTGCAGTTGGCATATGGATACCATTAACCATGATCTCAGAGTTTCGTTCAACCAATTGTTGGTTGTCAGGCTCTGAACGAATTTCTAGAGGGTATACTTTATTGACTGGTCCTTGCAAAATTTTGTGGCTAGGCATTAGAATTTTAGCGGACCTTCTCATGCCGTCTGCGCTCGGTACTAACTGTTCTATTTTACCGTATACCCATTGTCCTCTGGGCATTGATTCCTGTTCAAACAATACAATTTCGCCGATTTGTGGGATTTTACTCACATGACGTTTCTGATTCATTTGATACCTGTGGATTTCATGTAAAATAATGAGATATTCAGTATTCCATTTCTCCCAGAACTTTGTTGCTATGTTTTCTGAAAATGTCAGCGCTTCGTAAGCTTGAGCAGCTGTTTGTATCAACTCTGGCTCAAATGCAGGATCGTTTCTGAAATCGAATAGTTCAGAGCTTCGAACTGAAAATTGAAAAACTTTCAAATCCCCTTGTAGAAAATCAATAGGTCTGAGTGGAATTTCAGAAAGATCGGTTGCTGGGAGTTTTGTGAGTGGGCGTGTATTTATGACTTACTTGACTTAATCGGCGGGCTGATGTCATCGCCTGACGCGATTACCCGCATCTTCGCCGAGGTGTGCCGTGCGAGAGCTTGCACAGAATCAATCCATTCGTCGCTATTCCATATTCTGCGAAACCTTGCGTCTCGCCTGAACTGCCTAGCCACGCCGAGTGTCCTCAGGTCCTCTTTCACCGCCTCAGTCCAGAACTTCCGTTTTCGGCCAGGTGGCCTCTTCCAGCTCGAACCCGACGAACTCCTCAGAACTCGTTGAACAAGGCGATCTGCCGGTCTCCTTAATATATGACCAAAGAAGCAAAGACGATTTACTTTCGCCACTTTCGATGGCGGTGCAAGATGTTGATGTTTTCCACGTGTCATCCGCCGGTATACCACATCAATTTCTGCGTAAAGATCTTCATCGTGACATACCCTAGGCCAAAAGTAGCCAAGTAGCCATGTAAGCAGCTTTCGTTCCGTGCAGTCAAGCCTCTCCATAACCGTTGATGGTGCTGCCCAAGTCTCCGATCCGTACATCATGATGGGGCGAATTGCGGATAGGTAGACTCGCAGCTTGACTTCGTTGGTGATGGGGGTCGACCACAGGCATTTCGTTAAGGAGTTAAATGCAGATGTCCGCTAAAATTCTAATGTCTATAGCCACAAAATTTTGCAAGGACCAGTCAATAAATTATACTCTCTAGAAATTCGTTCAGAGCCTGACAACTAACAATTGGTTGCACAAAACTCTGAGATCAAGATAAACCATAGTTGCAAGTTCGTATAAGTGATTTGCCGTTTAGAAATGTGATTGAGAATGTTTACTATCCTGCTTTGAATTGTAGATGGAAGCCACTCTTCCATCTCCAGGAAAACAAAAATATGTTTCAAAAAATGTTCCACTGATCAGTTTAATGCCATATTTCTTTATTTTTTCTCGTTTTCTAGGCGTTTCTTTTTGCACATTTTGCTAAATGAAATCGACATCTAACGCGGATGCTGACGCTGACGAGGTCGACTAATGCCTCGCAGACATGGATTGTACCTGAAAGCATATCTCGGAGATGCAGAGGTGTCTGTTCCCCACTAATACAACTAACCTAGTTATGTTGAATTTAGGCGGAGAATAAATTCAATATAACTAGGTGGAAATGAAGCGATAAAATGCTCTTAAAAGGAGTTAAAAGAATTGTACAAAGTTGCATTCTATGAAACGTACAAGCAAGTATTGAAATGTTATATTTGCCATGCACTCCATAGAAACGTTATATCTATAAAGAGCTGACAAAACGCTCATGGTTTTTTTGAATTACAATTCGTTTACGTTGATATGAGAGGGGCGAATGGGATCACATTTTTCCCCACAATTAACGACCCCGTATAGGCATAACCCGCCTGAAACCCGTACCACCTCAGATTCGTAGGGTGGTGTCTTTAAATACTTTTGTGTCTAAATTTACAACTAATGTGTCGTACCTTTTCAAAATCCAGGACTGGCTATTCAGAGTCTTCTCGCATGTCCAATCACTTCTTTCAGATGTCCAAACATGGTCCTGTACGTAGCCACATCCTTGTACCAAGTGACTACATGCAAAATCCGGACCTGAAGACTGGATTTCTACTGCAATACGATAAAAATTCTACAGTTCATAGTATCTCTGTTGCTCAGAAGCTTTCTGCATGAATTGAATAAAGTTGTATCTTATCCATTCGATTCAAGAGAGTGAAGGAATTCAACTTACTGACCCCATCAAGTCAAGAACCTCATTTTGACGTGTCATCTAAAGTAAGAGAGTTTAATGATGGGCGGGATGAGCATAATGTACAGGATGAGCAGAATACAACTTGCGGACTTATGCAAAGTAGGATTGCTCGAGCTGAGTTCATTCTGCAGCAAACATAATAAGGACTGGACAGTTCCCGTTTAAGTCTTTAATTGTAATCATTTTACAATTTTAAACATGTAGGCGTAGATTGACTAGTATAACCGCAGATTTTGGACCTACCTACATTATTACGAGTTATGTTTAAAGTTACAGAAATGCTGCAAAAGTGGAGCAATCGATGTACGAGATTGACAGCAACTGCAACATCTACAGTCTCGCACTATGACCATTTAACTGACTGCGAAGAGAGGAGCTGGAGTGGGAAACTAATCATAGCGTCATTTCATAAGAACGTTAACAAGAAGTGGTCGCAAAATGCTTTTCAAACCGAATAATTATAAAAGATGAATATGGACTCATAAGACACAAATCTAGAATTCGAAATGCAAATCTGCCCGTAGGTGTGAAATGCTGAACCACAGCAATAATAAAGAAATAAAAAATTGCATGTGTGCCTCCACAGCTGTCTTGAAAGCAGAGTTATCCATTTGGAAGTGGTAGAAAGCCTTAGCACAGCACCGTTTCTCAATAGTATCATCTGATTTGTATCGCGCAGAGCTGTACCTCTGTTGATGAGAAGATATTGCGGATCAAGTTTAGAACATCTTCATAAAATAATTGAAAAGCTATTTGAAGACATTGAAACAGCAGAGGAATTCAGTAATGAACTACTGTCCTGTTGAAGGCATTAAACACAGTCAAAGCCGTCGATGCCTTATGTGCTCATCGCAGACAGTGTTATGACACGCCTTTCAAGATAGCGGTCACGATCTTGAAAGCAAACCAGACGTTCTAGCGCGGGAAAGATTGGAAGCGTTTTACAGTCCGATCATGAATTGTAAGAAACCGAGGAGCCATATCAAGGCCTCTGCGGATTTTGACCCACGCGCAGGGTCAAGCGTGTGTTGAGAATTTCTCAACAGGGGGTCGTAAGAGGAGGTTGGAAAATTGAGGAAAAATTTAAGTAGGGGTCGGAAAATCAGAAAAAATGAAATTAGCCAAGAGAAAAGGAAGACGGAGTTGTCGTTTTCAAACAAACACATACTAAGGTGTACTAAATATATTGTAATTTAGGTATGCGACATTCAGCAGAAAAACAGGAGTGAAAACTGCTTCTTTTCAGAAGTAGTGCTGAAACCTGAAGGATGACCAGCAGTGAATGGCATGTTTTTATCGCATATCAGAAGATATTCACAACTGAAACGTATTCTAAGGCTTTTTTCAGGTCCCGATATCTGCGACTAAAAATGGAAGAGTTGCCTCAAAAAAGAAAATTCCTATTACAGTGGAAAGCGATTCTGGCCTGCTGTCTCCACATGAAGTAGATGTTGCTTTCAGCTTTTGCAGATGGATAACATAGGTCTGGGCGCCAATGAGTTGCCCTTTTGGCGGGATCTTCCAGTGTTTCATTTCATTTCTGGACCATCAAAAAGAGAGCTGCACTCCTTTAGGGTTGAGATTCCGCCTTAGAACCAGCTTTGGCTCCTTATCCCAATCACATTTCTGGTCCTTGCCAATCTTCGCTAGACCTAACGTATAATGAATGGTGAAAACCAAGCGCGGTCGCTAACTCCTTTCCTGATGGTGTAGTTAGCTCCACAGTTTTGCGCAGCTTGTTGACGTCCATCTCCATTCTTCTCTTGATTCGACCTCACGAAATCATCCAGCTAATAGTCATCATTCTTGAATTTGGCAAACTATGTCTTACAAACTATTTCTTAGATCATATAAGAGATAAAACTCTCGTTCTATATAGTCCTAAGCTAGTCCTATTTTCGCAGGGTCAAGCGTGTGTTGAGGATTTCTCAACAGGGGGTCGTAAGCGAGGGTCGAATTAGGGGGGGGGGGTCGTAAGAGGGGGTCGGAAAATTAAGGAAAAATTTAAGTAGGGGTCGGAAAATCAGAAAAAATGAAATTAGCAAAGAGAAAAGGAAGACGGGGTTGTCGTTTTCAAACAAACACATACTAAGGTGTACTTAATGTATTGTAATTTAGGTATGCGACATTCACCAGAAAAACAGGAGCGAAAACTACTTCTTTTCAGACGTAGTGCTGAAACCTGAAGGATGACCAGCAGTGAATGGCATGTTTTTATCGCATATCAGAAGATATTCACAAGTGAAACGTATTTTAAGGCTTTTTTTCAGGTCCCGATATCTGCGACTAAAAATGGAAGAGTTGCCTCAAAGAAGAAAAAACGTCAATGATGCATATTCAGTACTTGAGTTCTGTTTAATATAAAATAAATGATATAGAATAAATAATTTTTTTTAATATTCGAATAAACGATTGAAGAAGACTCGCGGTTGCAGTTGAGGAAGACTATTATAGCATAAAAAGTTAGGATAAAAAGAGGGTACACAAACCAAAAAATGATTTTTAAAAAACTTATTCTTCATAATTCTGGTAGTGAAACTACTGTGCTTTTTGAGCCAATCTTGAAGATGGACGACTTAGCATTTTTTGCTGCTCTAACTGATGCTTGATGACGTCGGAGTCGCTTCGGTGGCACAAACCAAAACAATTGAAATTTTGAATAAATGTGATGCATAATAAATAAAGTGATAATGTTATGATGTGATAAAATAGGAAACCAATTATTTTAAATGCAATTAACTACCTGAAAGTTTTTGTTCTTTCAAAAAATCGACTTTTTGTCAAACCCATCAAGTCTAAGCACTACAAAATTACAGTTCTACAAAACAAAATTACAAAGTTACAGTCTACACAACAAAATTGTCTGTTACTAATTTATATGAAAGAAATGAAACTAACCAGAGGTGACTCCGTATTGAGTACCATAAAAGGCAATCTTCATAGCTTGCACAGTGCTTCGGCACTCTTCGTCACAGCCAAGTCAATATATTGAAGATCTGCAGTTGTACGGGAACGCAGCGTCGAAAATTCGCTTAGGAACGGTTGACAAACGAGACCTTCAGAAGCTAACAGAAGTGTAAGAGCACTAAGTAAAAGTAGAAGCATAGCTGCAATGAAAAGCAAGTACGCTGGCTCAAATTGGTAAGTGTAGTGCAGACTTATTTATGCGCGATTACAAAGACTTCGATAAGGACATCTGTTAATTGGCCATTACACGCTCTGTTGAAATAGGGCTGATGCTGCTGAATTCCCAAGTTTGGATGGCTCAACGAGATGCCGGGCTGTTTTTATTGTGACGATCAGGGATCAATCCCTGCAAGGGTGGTATTTTTGCATTTGGCGTAAAAGAATTTAGAGAGCACATTTCTCATCTTACAGTGACGAACTTCTTACTTTCAGTCGAAAAAGCAATTCTGATGCTGCTACTGAGCGAAAAAAGACATCTACAGGCGCAATTAGGGTTAAAATTAGTACAAAATAGGCTCTACGAGTTTCTGAATATCTACACACTAGGTGAATTTTATGCAATAAAGCTGGCTGCGATCTGTAGAGAGAGATTTCTTCTATATTTCTACAAAGTTTTGTGGCTCTAGCTTTCCTAGTCTTTTTGAAACCTAGTTGAGAAAAATCCCAATTTTTGCCTCAAATTTTCGAGTTTTTCTCAACTAGCTTTTGAGAGAACCAGAACACCTACAGAGGCCAAAACTTGCAGTCAAGGGTTTTCCTTGATGCTCTATAAAAAAAAGGAGTCGAATTTTTCAACGGCGCTACCGTATGCTTGCAACGGGAAAAAGAGCGAAATCTCAGATTTTCGGCAACGCGTCAAAATCTGTGTGACTTCAAACAAATCTCCGTAACTCTGCGCATAGTTTATAAAAACGAATTCGGTTTGAAGTTTGTTGTAGAGGAAGATTTTTGCTATCGTAATTTGCTTTTACTTTTTTACAGGTACTTTTCTTCTCTAAAAAAGCTAGTTGAGAAAAAGTTGAGAAAAATGCCAAATTTCTCAACCATTTCTCAACTAGGTTTCAAAAAAACCAGAGGGTCCCTGCAAAAGATTTTCTGGCCGTTTTGTAGCGCAAATCTTCTTCTACACAACGCAGCCACCTACATTCTACCCATCTTTATCTTCTTATGTCTCTTCGCTAGTGAGTTATTCATGTCTATTTCAAGGTCACAAAATCCGACCTGTCCAGCAGTAATTTCCAATTAAGACCCGGTTTTAATCGCTAAAATAACCCCTATATAACACTCGTATGTGACAAACAGTGCTCTAAATACAATTTCAAAAAATTGCCGGTGAAATGTTCTCCTCAGTGCTTTTTTTCGGTTTTGCAAAAATCTAGATTCCGGCGGGGATCGAACTCTCATCCATTCATTTCCATTGTCGATGAGTAAAATTGTTTGTTAATAGTTGGAAATAGTGTGAAAATTGTTTTAAAAGGTGTTCTCCTTCTTTTTCAGCTGTTTTTTCGTTTTGCAAAAATAATGGTTCCGGCGGGAACTTTTGATCATCTCTTTATCAATGTCAAATAGTACAATTCTGTTCCCGAATGCACATTTAGAGCTCACTTATCTTTTTAAATTATATGTCTACGTGTACACTGACTCACTTCTAATTCTTGCAGTAACGTCTACCTCGCACTAATCTGAGCAAATATACCCGGAGTATATTTTTGGTGAGTAGCCAATATGGAATGGGGCGCAGTCTACCGGTAGCATCTTCGACAATCTCACTGCCTTCTAGTTAGTCTTTCTTTATTATCTTGACACGTCTTTTAATCTTCTCGCCTAATGATAACCATTTATAGGATCTATTTATACACCAATTGCAGTATTTACAGATGTACCAGGATATTTCCGCCTTTACTCCTGAGGAGAGCTTCATGCGTTTCAAAGAATTTAACTCCGAACGAAGACCTTCAGCGGAGTGGCTGGCAAAGAAGAAAAAGTTGAGAGATGCATGGCTCACATCTCAACACAAGACGACGACGACGACGACAGCTCCACCCTCTGATCGATCCTCTACTATTCTTTTCATACTACTCGGATTCCTCGCTTTGATAACGCTCATCGCGCTAGTGGTAAGGGTTTTTTTGCAAACACTTTTTTCCAGTCTATTTGAGCTTTTTGAAATTCGTTTCAAAATGTTTTCTGCTATTATCATTATTTCTGCTCAGACTTGGGCTGTGAAACGAAGCGCTGTGAAACAGCGAAGGAAACGTGACCGCGAAGTCCAGGAACATGAAGAACTACTCGAGCAGTCTATTCGCTCGAGGTCTTTGCTGCTCGAAATAGAAAATTAAAACCATTTATTAAATTTATTATGTATGTAAATTCCAATAAACATCTTCCTCTGTTGTCTTCTCACAGCACTGTTCCACATCTCCATACGAGCTGCCTGGAAAACACCTTACTACAGAAATTCTACAGAAAATCAAACGCAATATTCTAACCTTGTTTAGATGGGTCCATCGAGAGATTGATTGCTTTTCTACCTCCATTATTTTTCTTGATCTTCTTTCATCTGGCACACGTCACGCGGCATCTTGAACATAACTGACATGAACATATAATTTCTAGTTATTATTTATTCCATTAATATCGCTGTATTACAATATGTATTTTGTTTTACTTGTAGCATCACTGTTTTTTAAAACAATTAATTATTTGCTTATCACATCGTATTATTTTAATTTATTTATTAGGCGTTTATTTGTTTTTAAAATTTTTTTATTATATCCAAATTTTGATTGCTGTGTGGGCAGCTATACTGGTAGGAACGAGATGAGGGAGTCGTTTTTGGGAGGGTCTGCGAAGGGGGTGGGGGGGGGGGATCGTTTTAGGAGGGATTTTTCCCAACTAAATGCTTGACCCTGCCCACGCGGTCAGATGCAAAGGGCATCATTATTAATTGCCCTTAGTCGCACAACTCTAACAACCGGTGGTCCGCTATCATCACGGTTTTATGACAATCAAGGTGAACGCTATTGTGGTTTGCTTCTCTAATATTGTCTTTGAGTAATCTGTTTGTTAAGTCTTATCTCGTGCGATGACGAGGCATTTGAGGGGTTAGATTAGACGCGTCTTTGATTCCCCAGGCTCCTAAGAGTTGAAACGTTAGCCAGAATAAAGATCGATAACAATCTTGGTTCTGATTAAAAAGTAATGCGCAATTTGACATTAAATGGATTTCCAACCTATGGACCCATCTCCATTGATGGGAGGCATATGGGAGAGGCTTGTTCACCTTGATCACCTTGACTCCCGTTGATCTTCGAACTGGTCGAGCGGGCGCCAGTAATCCTTCCATTTGTCCTGATCTCGTGCCAGAGTAGCCCAATGGTTCTTCCTTTCGCATGGAACACGAAGAGCATCATATTTTTCTTTGGAGGACTTCGTGAAGAAATCTGACCATCGGGTCTTCGGTCTTCCTGTAGTGCGCTTAATATCGCGGGGAACCCAGTCGCTCACGGCTCTGGTCCAACGGTTGTCTTTAAAGCGCATCACGACCCACCTTATTTTACTTTCCTTGGCAAACGCGGCGGTGTCTCTAATCTTCGATCGCTGACGTAGGAGAGAAGTTCGAACCTCGTCCCTCACTTGCGTGTAACGGGATACTCCTAGCATTACTCTCTCAATTGCACGTTCAATGACGCTTACCGCTTTTCTTCCTGCTCGCGAAATGCCCAAGTTTCCGAAGCATAGGTCAAAGCAGGAAGTACGGTGGTTTTGAAGAGGTAAGCACGGAGCCGGGTGTTCCTGGTCTTCTTCACTACATCCTCGATGCTCTTATACGCTCCCCAAGCCACTCGTCTCCTCCTGCCCAGCTCGGATGTCATGTTGTTCATCATGTTCAATTCCCGACCCAGATAAACATAGCTGGTGCATTCGGATATGTTCGTTCCGTTGAGCGTGAATGGGGCATCCGAGACCCATCCGTTGCACATGAACATTGTCTTTTGCAGATTCGGCTGAAGACCGATGTATCCACATGTTTCGTCGAACTTGATTAGCATTCGTTCAGCTTTGTTGGTGCGAGATGTTATCAGAACGGTGTCATCCGACCATCGACCATGAACCTTCGCTCCCATGTCGTCCCATTCCAACTTTCGCATTGCGTTCTCGAGGGTGGCTGTGAATATCTTGGGTAAGATTGTATCACCGTGTCGGACCTCCCTCTTCACGTCAATGACGATATTCTTGTAGAATGACGAAATTCCGGTCGTGAAGCTGCTGTACAACTCTCGAAGTACCTTTATGTACTGCACAGGGATGCCATGGTTGTCCAAGGCTTCCACGACCGCTTCCATCTCAACTGCGTCGAAGGCCTTCTTTAAGTCAATGAAGGCGAGACAGAGCGGTATCTTGTACTCTCGTGATACCTCGATGAGTTTCGAAGCAGTGTGAATGTGGTTAATCGTGCTGAATCCTTTTCGAAACAGTGCTTGCTCGCATGGCTGTCCTTCATCCAAGACGTTTGCAATCCTATTAAGGATTACTCTTGTAAAGAGCTTGTAGATGACGGACAGTAAGCAGATTGGGCGATAGTTGCCGATGTCATGTGGATCTCCCTTTTTATACAACAACGCGGTCTTGCTGGTCTTCCACTGTTTAGGAACCTTGCATTCCGACAGATAACGTGTAAAGAGCCTTGCCAGGGTGTTGATGAGTACTGACGGAAGGTTCTTCAGGTGTTCTGGTCTTATTCTGTCGGGATCGGGTGCCGTACGACTTCTTACCGACGTGATAACAAGTCGTATTTCGGACAAGAGAACCTCTGGAATGACTTGTCCGTCTTCCCTCAGACGGTGAGGAAGCAAGTTAACATGGCTGTCGAAGAAATCAGAGAAGAAGTCGTAGATGATTTTCTTCATCTCCCTTCTCGATGACATGGTTGTTCCCTTCGGGTTCCGGTGAGTAGTCATCCTCGTCTTGCGACTGGCGAAGTCTCGACGGGCATAGCGGATGCTTTTACCTCCTCTGTAGCTTCAGTCAGCACTTCTGCTCTTCTCTCTTTAAAACCTTCCTTTATCGCCTCTCTGCAAAGTCTTGCGAACTCGGACGTGATTTCTTGGTTCCTGCGACTCGTGCTGCTCCACGCTGGCGTATCACCTCAAGAGTTTCAAGAGACAGGCGCCTCTTGGTGGTTTTAAAACTCTCACCCTTCTTCGCGCAGTCGTGAAGGTGTTCAACAAGCCGGTCATATTCCTCGTCGATGTTGTCCATTGCGGAATCTTCCCAAAAGCCGGCTAGCGAAGCGAAGAGATCCCAGTTGATGGTAGTCCTGAGATTTCTCTCTCTGAACTTGGCGGCTTTCTCTGCTCTCCTTGTGAAGGAAAATCTTCCTCGGGGGAGGCGATGGTCCGATCCCGTATAGAACTTTGGTACAACACCAACGTCCGTCAGGCAGAACCTTTTATTGGCGATGATGTGGTCTATTTCATTACGGTATCCTCCCCCGGGTGACTCCCACGTCCAGCGTAGAGAGGAGGGCTTCTGGAATTGTGAGTTCCCATGGATGGTTTTAGTCGTCATGATGAACTCGGAGAGCCTCTCCTTCTGGTCATTCCATTGTAGGCCGTGGGTCCCGATGTGATGTTCCTACGGCATTCTTCTTGGGCCAACCTTGGCGTTGAAATCGCCAATTATGACCTTGTAGAAGGCATGGTCTTCTCGGTGGAACTTCTCCAGTTCCATATAGAAAGCTTTGACTTCTTCTTCCTCGTAGCTTGATGTTGGAGCGTAAAAGTCTTGCGAGCTCGGACGTGATTTTTTGGTTCCTGCCGCTCGTGCTACTCCACGCTGGTGTATCAGCTCAAGAGTTTCAAGAGACAGGCGTCTCTTGGTGGTTTTTATACTCTCAGCCTTTTTCGTGCAGTCGTGAAGGTGTTCAGCGGGCCGGTGATATTCCTAGTCGATGTTGTCCATTGCGAAATCTTCCCAAAAGCCGGTTAGCGTAGCGAATAGATCCCAGTTAATGACAGTTCTAGGATTTTAGTCTCTGAACTTGGCGGCTTTCTCGTCTCTCCTTGTGAAGGAAAATCTTCCTCAGAGGAGGCGAAAGAACATCTCCACATAGAAACACGCGCACTTGCGAAACTCTCCACAATTGTTTTTTTTTTTTTGAAATTTCAATTCCACTCAGACCTGTTAAATTTCTAGAAGGATGGTCGAACTTCAATTCCAACTTCTGAAACATATATTTTCATAAACGACCATGCATTCGATCCAGAGTAGATACAGATAGCTGGATATTTGGCCAAGCTTATGAAACACTTACATTTTCAGAAAACATTGTGTCAAAGTCCTGGGAAAAATAGAACACTGAATACCTAACTATTTCTCGAAACAGCCACATGTGTCAATTGAATCAGCCTCGTGAGTAGTAGCCATGTGAGTAAAACTACGAAAATTGGCGAAATCATCGAAATCAAGAATTTCTGCCCAAAGAACAATGGGTAGGGGAACAGTAGAGAGGGTCCCGGCGGATTCTCCGCGAATACCTCCGAGACATTACGTATCCACTGGATATGCCGCTGGATGCGCGACCACACCTCGATGAGGTCGCGCTCGATTCACAGAGACCCAGACAACCGTCTTAGATGCTCTTCTGACCATGGAGGTGCGAAGGACTAAACAGTTACAAGGAAACATGTAAAGAAGAATGCTGTGAGGTGTCGAAATTACAGAATAAATTAAAAAGAATGTAGTTAGAAGTACATATCACTTTGTGTGCTTTTGAAGTAAGAGGACAGGAGTGGGTTTTGTCTAGGTTTTACCTTCAGGAAGTCTAGAAATCTTATCACATTAACTCTTTCTCATATAAGAGGTCGGAGATACAGAGGGCCCATCTGTGCGGAAATAAATTAGGGTACAAAAAAAAACGTGGGACTTGCAGGATAACGAAAGTCCTCATTCCCATCACCTTAAAAGTTGGAATGTTCCGTTTTTAACGAAATTTTTCATGCTTAATTTGGAACTACTAGATGTACCTTTCTTTTATTTTATGTAAGGATTTCTCTTGCTTCTTATATGGTTACAGCGTTGAGGTCACCTCATATCACAAAATTCCAGTGGATGTTTCTAATTCTTCAATTTTTTAGCTTGTGAATCATAACCGAGCCGGTGACTCAGAGTATGATGTTTAGCGGTAACCGCGCAGAGTCAGGTATTTAGGTAGTAATGAAGAAAAATTTCTTTCTCGCACCACTGGTAATTGCTCTGGCGAGGCATGATCAGAGCATGCTTGAAAATCTGCCGGGACCCTCTTTACACGCACCCCAATGGGTATATTGTAAAACAGAGATTAATGAGAAACGCAGAAGGCATAGTAACTTCCGCCAAAATTCTAATGTTTAGCGGCAAAATTATGCAGAGATCAATCAATAAATGCACCCTTTGTAAACTCGTTCAATACCTGATAACCAACAATCGGTTGGACAAGGATTTATATCCATATTCCAATTTACCTGTAACTCAATTTAGAAACCATCTGGCCACTACCTCCAAACTCTGATGTTCTACACGTCCTTTAAGAATTCGAAACGGTGGTGTTGAATAGGTGACTTTGTTGGTGCACGGGGCCAAGTGTTTTCAGTCCCAGACTCAGAGCCGTGAGCGACTGTATGACCTCTCTACAAAGTCCTTCAAGTGAAGATTTGATGCTCTTAGTGTCCTTCGCAAAAGGAGAAACCACTGGGCAACCATTGCGTAGGATCGGAAGAAATGGAAAAAGTACTAGTGCCCATTCAAGCAAATTGATGAACAACGGGAGCACAGTTGAAACAGGTGATTCCACAGAAAGACCGAAATCATCTAACAGCGTTAGAGTCTCATTTTCGGAACCATCGAATCTTTTGTACATTGGAGGAAAACGTGGCTTCTGAAATGAAACTGCATTACTCGATAACTCATCCTACTTGTGAGCGACATAGGTTTTCAGAACTGTCGCTTTTTCTCTGTCTCTGCTCCACACGGTTATTTTAGTGTCAACCTGCACTGTTATTGTTAACATGCCGCGGATAATTTTGAACACTGATCTGCCTTTTGGTATTTGTGCCAACTGCAAGAACGAGCACCATAACATTAGGAGAAGACATGCGATAATACCGTTGCATGCTTCTTCACATGAGATGTATCTCCGATATTTTGAGGTAATTTCCAATCCTGCTATAGTCTTATTAATTCACATCCTGTCACACATTCACTGCGTGTAAGATCCCGTCTAAGCGCATCGTGTGGTGCGAAAAAACTTGTACATCGTATCTCTTGTGAAGACGAGTGAAGGTTCGTTGCAAGCGAGTTTATTTTTCATTCTTACCATACCAATTGTTGTATTTAAGCCATTGACTTTAGAACAGATTTCTGAATCTATTCTGTTAAAGAACTATTCTTGTCTAAATTCAAGTAGACATTCCCCTCTTGGCACGCACACCATTTCTATACGCCTGCCTTGTGTAACCACGTAGACGAGCTGGTGTAGTATTTTCTAATGTTAGTAAGCAGAGTTACTGTAGACGTAGAGGTCATTGATCTGTCGAGGTCTATTTCGAATTCTACAATGACGTGTAGAACAACAGAGTTTGGAGGTGGTGGCCAGATGGTTTCTAAATTGGGTTGCAGGTAAATTGGGATATGGATATAAATCCTGGCCCAAGCGATTGTTGGTTATCAGGTACTGAACGAGTTTATAAAGGGTGCATTTTATTGATTATTCTCTGCATAATTTTGTGGCTAAACATTAGAATTTTGGCTGAAGTTACCATGCCGTCTGCGTTTCTTATTAATCCTTCTGTTTTACTGTATACCTATTGTTCTCTGGGCAGTAATTCTTGATTGCGATGATTTCGCCAATTTGCGTAGTTTTACTCACATGGCTACTACTCACGAGGCTGATTCAATTGACACATGTGGCTGTTTCGAGAAATAGTTAGATATTCAGTGTTCTATTTTTCCCAGGACTTTGACACAATGTTTTCTGAAAATGTAAGTGTTTCATAAGCTTGGCCAAATATCCAGCTATCTGTATCAACTTCGGATCAAATGCATTATCGTTCATGGAAATAGATGTTTCTGATGTTGGAATTGAAGTTCCAACATCCTTCTAGAAAATTAACAAGTCTGAGTGGAATTTCAAAAAAAAAAATCATGGAAAGTTTTGCAAGTGCGCGTGTTTCTATGAATACCTCTACACCGGTGGTTACAGCAACCACCTGTTCAAATGACAGCTTCCTTCCCCTTCCTGATTTCTGAAAGCTTCTTTTCACATATATAACAAGCCTCTCCCATGCGGCTCCCGTAAATGGAGATGGGTACATGGGTTGAAAATCCATTTACTGTCGAACAACCAAGATTGTTATCGATCTTTTTTTTGGCTAGCGTTTCGTACGTCACCGCCGTCTTAGGAGCCTGGAGAATCAAAGACGCGTCTAATCTACCCCCTCAAATGCCTCGTCATCGCACGAGATAAGACTTAGCAAATAGATTACTCAAAGACAACATTAGAGAAGCAAACCACAATAGCGTTCACCTTGATTGTCATAAAACCGTGATGACAGCGGACCACCGGTTGTTAGAGTTGTGCGACTAAAGTCAATTAATAATAATACCCTTTGCATCTGACCGCGTAGGTCAAAATCGGCAGAGACCTTGACATGGCTCCAGCTTCTTGGTTACAGCAATGCATTGTTCTTTACAATTCATGATCGGGCGGTAAAACGCTTCCAATCTTTTCCGCGCTAGAACGTCTGGTTCGCGTGCCAATATCGTGACCGCTATCTTGAAAGGCGTGTCATAACACTGTCTGCGATGAACACATAAGGCATTTATTAGCACTAGAGCATTTTATTCGAGCGGTTTTTTTATTCTTTTACGAACGGCGAAGTTCTGGCGGTAGCGAATTCTCCTGCCCACCTCTGCTGCTTCAGTCAGTAATGCTATTGTTCTCTCTTCGAGGTCTTTACTTAATCGTTTTTTTGCAAATCCTCGCGAGCTCGGACGTGAGTTGGTGGAAACCAGCAGCTCGTGTAGCTCCACGCTGACGTATCAGGGTCTCTAGAGTTTACGGAGACGGGTGGCTCCTGGTGGTTTTGAAACTCATCGCGTTCCTAGCTTAGTCGCGGAGATATTCTACAAGGCGATCATTCAGTCATACATACAGTCCATGGCGGTATCTCCCCAAAAGCCGACTACCGAAGCGACGAGATCCCAGTCAATGATGGTTATGGGAGTTTGCTTTGTGAGCTTCGCTGCTTTTTCTCCTTTCCGTGCAAAAAAACCTTCTCGAAAAGGATGTTGGTCCGATCCCATATAGAACTTTGGCACTACTGCCACATCCGTTAATCCAAACCTTTTACTGAGGATGATGCGGTCAATTTCACTACGGTACCCTCCACCGAGGACTCCCACGTTCAGCGTAGAGAGGAGGACTTCTGAAATTGTGAGTCTCCTCGGGTGGTCTTAGTCGTCATGAAAAACTCGAAAAGCCTCTTTCTCTGTTCATTCCACTGTAAGATGTAGGTCCCAATGTGATTTTCCTAAGTCGCTCTTCTGGAGCCAGTTTTGGCATTTTCTTTGCTATACTCGTGTTAAAGAGGACACCACCCCTCTACTGCTGTGCGTTCCTAAAAACTCCTAAGCTCCTTCAGTGTCATGTATAGCATTAAATGGATGTTGTCGACTCGTCTCGGTCAGTCTGGTGACATCGTATATCATACTTGATTTTCTTGCCTTGCATCATCACATCTTCAGCCAAAAGAGTACGTGCTTTGACTCCGGAGTCAGGAGACTCTTTCTTATTACTGTATCTTGCGCATAATTTCGAAAGCTATTTACACATTGCAGGCCTATAGTCCCATGTGTTTGTATGAGAACACTGCGTCTTTCCGGAGCAAGTGGAGTTCATTTGTTGAAGGCTATTGGAGGTGACTCCAAACCGCTTCTTCTGCAGCTTCCTGTCACTTGACTGCAGAATTTTGGCCCTACTGATATGCAGAGCATAAAGGTATTATAAGTCAATCTTGGCACAGCAGAAACAGAGAGTCCGTCTCCAGAAACCGACTGATTGAAAGGGATCTCTCTAGTGAGAGAGGTCCGCAGACAGCACGACATATTCGAGCATTGATTCATGTGTTGCCTGAATGCATTTTAAGCTGCTCAAAACGAGAACTAAGAAGTTGTGTCGTGATTTCATTCAAACGGATCAGGGAGTAAATACTCAGCTAACTATATTCTGACGATCATTCTAAGAATCCAAGTTACAACATTTGAGTTTTGCTGAAGTTTTTCCTAAGATACTTCAAAAGGTTAGAATCTAGAAACTAAGGACATTGCAGTAACTTGGAAAGTATTTGACTTGTGGTGCGATTACGTAAGGAGTTGTGTCCGAAGCTGCGCGGTTTCCACAAGCTTGCACATGTCTGTGAGCATATAAGTGTAGCGCAACTATTAGCCAGTTTCCGCTTCGAGCTGAAGGAGGGCCCCAGCTCTCCACTTCGAACGCAACTGTTCACGAAATTCGAAGATGTTCAAGGCGTTTTCTCGACGTTTTTTTGGTCTTGATGCATCATATTCATTAGGAACGCTTCGCTCCTCATCGTTTGTTATCGAATATGTAGTGTAAAAGAAGAGATCGATTTTCATCAAGTGTAGAGCACGCCTCCCGGTTGCAAAACTATTCAACAGACTCAACTCTGTCTTAGAAGCCTACGGCATGTCATGAACTGTGCTAAACAGCTAACGTTTTGTTTGGAGTTTCAGAAAAAAAACAGCTTAGTGCTATTCAGTTGTTCGAGGGGGAGCTTGTATTATCAGTAATTATCAACTTTTACCATGGTAGAAGATGCCACCAATGTATCATGGACTGCGGAGCTCCACGCATCACTGCGTATCATAGTGCGAGGTGTCGTATAGTGACGTCACATATGTAACACAAGCTTGTTCACATCGCTCCTAGTATGATCTGCGATCAGCAGAATTACGCGTCATATATGGCAAGACTGACAGCTTTACAGTTGATTAGCTCTGTTTACCGGTGACACAGGTAACTTGGTTTTTTTAAAGGGTTATAGAGAAAGTAACGTTGACCTACGCGCAGCAAGTTTTTAATGAATAGTCGCATCATTTGCAAACAAGTGAGCAAGTGAGTGCAATTACGCTAACCTAGGCGTTTTGGAATTCAAAGTGGCGTTTTCTCCTTAATTATATGCTCGCTTCAATTGAATTGAGTTGCCACCATTTTCATTTGGAAATGGGAGAGAACACTAACATAATTTATCGAATATAACCCCAATGATGATGCGCACATTTTTCATTTCAGAGCAATATATTTCTATGGCAAAGCAAAAATGAAGGAATTTTCTAAAATGAAAGAACCCATACGCAAATATTGAATTTTTCCTACACTTTTCTTAACATCTTCGAAGTAGTAATGTTCTCCCAAGAGAGGTAGCTGTAACTAATTCTTGCAGGCTTTTGAGCTCGCCTCTTTAGAATAACTTCTCATGTCAGCGAACAACTATTATGTTGAGGAATTCTTGATGATACTGTGTTTGCTGTCCTTCGCTCTTCGGCCCCGCCCTGGCACAAGATTACGGTAGCAGGGAATATCGTTCCCTCCCTCTTGCATTCTTATTTGTCAACCAAGTAACCACTTCATGTTTCCAGTGAAGTCTGGAACGAATCTATTTCAACAACCAACTGCAAGTTTGACGGCATTTCAGCTATGGGGTCACTTCATGTTCCCTCGAGTTCCGATGCCACCAGGTGAGAAAAATTCGCATATATGAGTTGGATATGGCGTAACAAATTCTTTATTACAGACGCAGTTGTGCCTGTTTCAATTTCTGAGGCAAATAATCTAACAATGATTGTTAATAACAAACTCATCCATGAACACCAGAAGAAAATTGAATTGAAACCGATTGACAATGCAGGTATATTATATAGGTAATTAATGTTAAAGAAAAAACTAGCGCTATTCCTTTACTTCAAGATTGATAACCTGTGTTGTCCGAGTTGCTCGAGCACAGTTATCATCACAGAGCAAAGTCAGTAAATACCTTTTTAAGTGATGCACGGGAAACTGAATCCAGCTGAAACAGTGACAGATACATGTGTATTCATCAGATTTGTAAATTTCGCAAGTTTTACAAGTAGTTTTATGCTTGGTAGTTTTTTTCAGCAAAGATTAGTCGCTCTAGTTACCGAAGATACGAAGTCTCACTAAGTTATTCTAGATATTGTTACTCAGTTACACTGGACATGACGCATTCAGGCTCGTCATAGTCCCATTACATGATCATCTGCCATCAAAATCAAGTAGTGCTAGTTCATTAGTGCGTAAATAATTCGAGGTAATTTGATGCTCGGTGTTCCAAAAAATATGCGTTTACCACTGACTCCCGAAACATTCTTCTCTCAAAAGTTTTGGCATCGTTTCCCCATTCTTTGGAGAGCACGTCATGTGATTTGACACATTGTTCATTCTTTATCACTAAATAGGGAAATCATCAAACGATTTTTAAACTTGTTTTTCTAACTAACTAACTTGTCTCTCTAATTTGTCGTTTGAATCCCAATCCTACGTACCTTTCTGAAATGTTTTATGCAAATTTTTAGTTGAATAAATATCCTGTTATGTTTGTTGGGAGCTACTTAAATAGACCAATAATTACACCACCACGTAAAACGGTGCAAAGCATAGAGAAGTTACAAGCTAGAAAAATCGAGAAATCTCGGTGTTACGACTGATTCATTACTGCCATAGATCGAATGCTAAAAATTCGTTTCTTTCCATCACCAGCAGGTTCTTCTCATTATCTCTGCAGCATTCGCAGTTGAGAACATAGTTAGTTATGCATTTTACACTAGGAACATCCCCATCTTATTTTTGATGCAGACATTGTTGAACTTTCTTTAATCTTAGAAATAGCACAATTGTTGTAAATGTTCATGATTTCGACTTTAGATGAATAATTCAGTAAAAAGGAACTAGTACACTAATAAAAGCTCTTCCTTTACGACTAAGGTTTCGCCATTAAAACATTTCATACCAACCTAACTGCTATAAGTTCTCATTTGGATGCACCTTCTTAGAGCAGTGTCATCAGGTGACAGCTGCTAGAGTAAGTAGATAATAGAAAGATCCATCTTAGATAAAACAAGTGGTAGATACCAAACAACTAAAATAGAAAAGAAAGCTGCAAAAGAAATTCACAAGACCACAAACAAACTAGTTCTATCTCTAGAATACTTAAGGTGATATGTCCTTTAAAAATTAAGGTGTTCCTAAAAAGGTGGTGAACTTTCCTCTCGATATTTTCATCTCTGTACTCAATTTATCTGTATACCTATCCCTTGAAGATCTCTCCTCAGAAGAAAAACGTCGTGTCATCTTACCCCCTCGCGACTTTCAACTCGTAACGTGTCTCTTCTCACTAATTTTTACTACTTCTTTAACTTGTATACAGTAGTCCACTGTTAACGTTAGATAAGCAACAGCAGCCCGAGGAGAAGTGGAGAACTCTAACGCTGTTTTGGGGTAAGAAGGTATACAACGACCAAGACTAGTTCGTCGAATATTTTTAAAAATAAAACTTTGCACAATGAAGAAATTTAAAGAAAAAACAGACCCTCAATGTCCTTAACCGGACGATGGACTGATCGAGAAAAAAGATTAATCAAATCACTTCATGTTTCATTAAATTTATTGTGGTACTCAACTGATAATCTATATAATTTTAAGTTTTAGAATATTCCCCGTCGTCAGATTACAAAGAAAGAGTGCCCGGCTTGATGTTCATCTCGTTACAGTTTGGGTCAATGAAATACGTTGTTGTTTTGTGCACTAAAGAAGATGGGTTTTCGAAAGGATCTCATATAGAGGTACATAAGAGAAAACTTCTAGTGGTAAGCGATTTTCCTGCTAGATTATGAAATTTTAGGTCCCGAGGCCGTGGAAAAATCTAATTCACAGTGACCATATGAATGCTAATGTTGATGACAATGTTGTACTACAAACCATATCATGGGGAGATCAGATTGTTCTAAAATCTGCACCTATATCATCAAATGAAGTTGAGAAAAAGGAACCGGTTGATTTGTCAGTTGATACAAAATATTGCTCAGGTACTGCATGGTCTTAGAATTGCAGATACTTTTTAGCTTTTATAGGTTGAGTATTATCTCTTTATGGGGATGATAAACATTTGGTGAGAATTTCAACCTTTTTTGAACTGTCATATCGAAAATGTCAACCACATGTTACCGTATACGGCTGTTCAATATCACTAGTAATCCAGTGGGCTCTACGTAGGGGAAAGCTCATTAGACATCTAATTTCGCGCTGAAACCCCACTGGAACACAAACATCTCGAACCAACTGCGAGAACAATGTACCATCTGATCAGATCGCACTTGAGAATGCAGCTTCTTTCAGAACAGACGTTGTATTATTTTAGGCGATGAAGTGCTAACTATTTGGAGAACACTCTTATGATCTGTTCGCTTTCTTTCTTTAGACGCCAGCGGATTTTCATGTGATCGCTGTGGCAAGGTGTTCAGTTATTCCTACTATCGTGACAAACACCTCAAGTATACTAGATGCGTTGACAACGGTGACAGGAAGTATCCATGTCCAATCTGTCCAAGGTAACCTCTTTCTTGCGATTCACGTGCTAAATATTGGATAAGTATCAGGATGTCCAATAGTGTTCAACGCCGCCGTTTGCACCATAATGAATCGTGAAGTGCTTCCTCTAAAGTGGAAGTTGAGTGGGTGGTCGTGGAGCCAGTTAGAAAGAGGTGAAGGATACCAGGATGTCGTTTTCTTTAAAGGGAGCAAAAGTTTGTTTATTCACTTGCCGGCGCGAAATGCTTGGTAAGTTTAAGTGCCCTCGATGATATTTACGCTATTGCACTTCCTCTAGCAGCATCAACACACATCTCAGTAGAGGTTAAATAAAATGATCACACTCTTGTACAGATTTTTAATATCAAACTCAGCCGTAGTCTTGCCAAAAAGCTCATCAGTTTATTTAGGTCATTCGAAAAGAGGGACCGACTTCGAATACACATCCTACATGTGCATGAAAATCACCGTCCTCATTTATGCACCGTGTGTGGGAAAGCCTTTAGTCAATCAAGCAGTCTCAACAAGGTGAGCGACGACCACATGCGTAGTTTTCTTAGTTGTCATATTTGCAACTCCAACCTCAGGTGACGATGCAGTTGACTTGCTCGTAAAATATAAGGAACGTTAGGAAACGAATTAGTGGCAAGATTTTCCGTATTACGCTATTTGCTGGAAAAAAGTTTCGCCTAGAGGTCTCCTTCACTAAGCTAACTGCTGATGTTTGAAAAATTTGGGTTACTAAGACAGCTCTTGTGCTGAGGCAGAGAATGACTGTCTTCGAAACAGAACCTTGTGTGGGAAATAAGAATTCAAGAGGAAAATACGAACTCTAGACCAGGGACGTAAAATCTGCTCTTTAACTATGCAGAAACCGAGTACTATATAAATCTCTACACGTATCTCTTAGGTTTCAGTTTAAGTTTTTGATAACTAATGTCTTTTGATAATTGATGAATATCAAAAGACTTTAGTTAACAAAAAGTT